>NW_028296995.1:0-42500 GCF_051943395.1 Hippocampus bargibanti
TTGAGAGGTTTTTTAAAGTGTATATGTGTGAAATATGCTTTAAGTGTTGACTTTGAGAGGTTTTATAAAGTGTATAAGTGTGAAATATGATCCAAGTGTTGATTTGACAGGTTTTATAAAGTGTATATGTGTGAAATATGATCCAAGTGTTGATTTGACAGGTTTTATAAAGTGTATATGTGTGAAATATGCTTTAAGTGTTGACTTTGAGAGGTTTTTTAAAGTGTATATGTGTGAAATATGCTTTAAGTGTTGACTTTGAGAGGTTTTATAAAGTGTATATGTGTGAAATATGATCCAAGTGTTGATTTGACAGGTTTTATAAAGTGTATATGTGTGAAATATGATCCAAGTGTTGACTTTGAGAGGTTTTTTAAAGTGTATATGTGTGAAATATGCTTTAAGTGTTGACTTTGAGAGGTTTTATAAAGTGTATAAGTGTGAAATATGATCCAAGTGTTGATTTGACAGGTTTTATAAAGTGTATATGTGTGAAATATGATCCAAGTGTTGATTTGACAGGTTTTTATAAAGTGTATATGTGTGAAATATGCTTTAAGTGTTGACTTTGAGAGGTTTTTTAAAGTGTATATGTGTGAAATATGATCCAAGTGTTGACTTTGAGAGGTTTTATAAAGTGTATATGTGTGAAATATGATCCAAGTGTTGATTTGACAGGTTTTATAAAGTGTATATGTGTGAAATATGATCCAAGTGTTGATTTGACAGGTTTTATAAAGTGTATATGTGTGAAATATGCTTTAAGTGTTGACTTTGAGAGGTTTTTTAAAGTGTATATGTGTGAAATATGCTTTAAGTGTTGACTTTGAGAGGTTTTATAAAGTGTATATGTGTGAAATATGATCCAAGTGTTGATTTGACAGGTTTTATAAAGTGTATATGTGTGAAATATGATCCAAGTGTTGATTTGACAGGGTTTATAAAGTGTATATGTGTGAAATATGCTTTAAGTGTTGACTTTGAGAGGTTTTATAAAGTGTATATGTGTGAAATATGATCCAAGTGTTGACTTTGAGAGGTTTTATAAAGTGTATAATGTGTGAAATATGATCCAAGTGTTGATTTGACAGGTTTTATAAAGTGTATAAGTGTGAAATATGATCCAAGTGTTGATTTGACAGGTTTTATAAAGTGTATATGTGTGAAATATGATCCAAGTGTTGACTTTGAGAGGTTTTATAAAGTGTATAAGTGTGAAATATGATCCAAGTGTTGACTTTGAGAGGTTTTATAAAGTGTATATGTGTGAAATATGATCCAAGTGTTGATTTGACAGGTTTTATAAAGTGTATATGTGTGAAATATGATCCAAGTGTTGACTTTGACAGGTTTTATAAAGTGTATATGTGTGAAATATGATCCAAGTGTTGACTTTGAGAGGTTTTATAAAGTGTATATGTGTGAAATATGATCCAAGTGTTGATTTGACAGGTTTTATAAAGTGTATATGTGTGAAATATGATCCAAGTGTTGATTTGACAGGTTTTATAAAGTGTATATGTGTGAAATATGATCCAAGTGTTGATTTGACAGGTTTTATAAAGTGTATATGTGTGAAATATGATCCAAGTGTTGATTTGACAGGTTTTATAAAGTGTATATGTGTGAAATATGATCCAAGTGTTGATTTGACAGGTTTTATAAAGTGTATATGTGTGAAATATGATCCAAGTGTTGACTTTGAGAGGTTTTTTAAAGTGTATATGTGTGAAATATGATCCAAGTGTTGATTTGACAGGTTTTATAAAGTGTATATGTGTGAAATATGCTTTAAGTGTTGACTTTGAGAGGTTTTTTAAAGTGTATATGTGTGAAATATGCTTTAAAGTTGACTTTGAGAGGTTTTTTAATGTGTATATGTGTGAAATATGCTTCCTTTCGTTCATTAATGGTGAAACGCTGCCGTTTGGTGGCCGAAAGCGCACATCGCACCTCATTGAAAATACAAAGGGGGGTTTAAAGCTAAAACGAGTATTTAGTACTATAAACACTCTTTGCATTTCAGATTAATGTATCTGTTAACGTTGACGGTGTTTCTATACAAGCTGAGAGTATTGTGCGGTCATTAAACTGCTCTTAAGTGAGACATATCTTTGTATATCTTTGTATATATTTGTAATATTTTGATATATATTGTTCATTTTACTGAGAAAATCAATTCTGTAAGCAAATAATCCCACTTGATAGTTATATTAACTTGATTTAACTGAGAAAAACATTCAGTAATCAAATAACAACACTTGATATAGATATATAGTGTTCATTTTACTGAGAAAACAAATTCTGTAAGCAAATAATCCCACTTGATAGTTATATTAACTTGATTTAACTGAGAAAAACATTCAGTAATCAAATAACAACACTTGATATAGATATATATTGTTCATTTGACTGAGAAAACAAATTCTGTAAGCAAATAATCCCACTTGACAGTTATATTAACTTGATTTAACTGAGAAAAACATTCAGTAATCAAATAACAACACTTGATATTGATATATAGTGTTCATTTGACTGAGAAAACAAATTCTGTAAGCAAATAATCCCACTTGACAGTTATATTAACTTGATTTAACTGAGAAAAACATTCAGTAATCAAATAACAACACTTGATATTGATATATAGTGTTCATTTGACTGAGAAAACAAATTCTGTAAGCAAATAATCCCACTTGACAGTTATATTAACTTGATTTAACTGAGAAAAACATTCAGTAATCAAATAACAACACTTGATATTGATATATAGTGTTCATTTGACTGAGAAAAACAAATTCTGTAAGCAAATAATCCCACTTGATAGTTATATTAACTTGATTTAACTGAGAAAAACACTTCAGGTTTAATCAAATATATGTGTGAAACATGCTTTATATTGTTACTATGAGTGTTCATTTGACTGAGAAAACAAATTCTGTAAGCAAATAATCCCACTTGACAGTTATATTAACTTGATTTAACTGAGAAAAAACATTCAGTAATCAAATAACAAACACTTGATATTGATATATAGTGTTCATTTGACTGAGAAAACAAATTCTGTAAGCAAATAATCCCACTTGACAGTTATATTAACTTGATTTAACTGAGAAAAAACATTCAGTAATCAAATAACAACACTTGATATTGATATATAGTGTTCATTTGACTGAGAAAACAAATTCTGTAAGCAAATAATCCCACTTGATAGTTATATTAACTTGATTTAACTGAGAAAAACATTCAGTAATCAAATAACAACACTTGATATTGATATATAGTGTTCATTTGACTGAGAAAACAAATTCTGTAAGCAAATAATCCCCCTTGATAGTTATATTAACTTGATTTAACTGAGAAAAACATTCAGTAATCAAATAACAACACTTGATATAGATATATATTGTTCATTTTACTGAGAAAACAAATTCTGTAAGCAAATAATCCCCCTTGATAGTTATATTAACTTGATTTAACTGAGAAAAACATTCAGTAATCAAATAACAACGCTTGATATTGATATATATAGTGTTCATTTGACTGAGAAAACAAATTCTGTAAGCAAATAATCCCACTTGATAGTTATATTAACTTGATTTAACTGAGAAAAACATTCAGTAATCAAATAACAACACTTGATATTGATATATAGTGTTCATTTGACTGAGAAAACAAATTCTGTAAGCAAATAATCCCACTTGATAGTTATATTAACTTGATTTAACTGAGAAAAACATTCAGTAATCAAATAACAACACTTGATATTGATATATAGTGTTCATTTGACTGAGAAAACAAATTCTGTAAGCAAATAATCCCACTTGATAGTTATATTAACTTGATTTAACTGAGAAAAACATTCAGTAATCAAATAACAACACTTGATATTGATATATAGTGTTCATTTGACTGAGAAAACAAATTCTGTAAGCAAATAATCCCACTTGATAGTTATATTAACTTGATTTAACTGAGAAAAACATTCAGTAATCAAATAACAACACTTGATATTGATATATAGTGTTCATTTTGACTGAGAAAACAAGTTATATTCTGTAAGCAATATAACTCCCACTTTTGTTTATTTAATACTGAGAAAAATATTAACTTAACATTTAACTGAGAAAATTCTGTAAGCACATTCAGTAATCAGTAATAACACACTTGATATCAGATTATATTGTTCATTTTACTGAGAAAACAAATTCTGTACAAGCAAATAATCCCACTTGATAGTTATATTAACTTGATTTAACTGAGAAAAACATTCAGTAATCAAATAACAACTTGATATTGATATATAGTGTTCATTTGACTGAGAAAACAAATTCTGTAAGCAAATAATCCCACTTGATAGTTATATTAACTTGATTTAACTGAGAAAAACATTCAGTAATCAAATAACAACACTTGATATTGATATATAGTGTTCATTTGACTGAGAAAACAAATTCTGTAAGCAAATAATCCCACTTGACAGTTATATTAACTTGATTTAACTGAGAAAAACATTCAGTAATCAAATAACAACACTTGATATTGATATATAGTGTTCATTTGACTGAGAAAACAAATTCTGTAAGCAAATAATCCCACTTGACAGTTATATTAACTTGATTTAACTGAGAAAAACATTCAGTAATCAAATAACAACACTTGATATTGATATATAGTGTTCATTTGACTGAGAAAACAAATTCTGTAAGCAAATAATCCCACTTGATAGTTATATTAACTTGATTTAACTGAGAAAAAAAACTGACAGGTTTTTTAAAGTGTATATGTGTGAAATATGCTTTAAGTGTTGACTTTGAGAGGTTTTTTAAAGTGTATATGTGTGAAATATGCTTCAAGTGTTGACTTTGAGAGGTTTTTTAAAGTGTATATGTGTGAAATATGCTTTAAAGTTGACTTTGAGAGGTTTTTTAATGTGTATATGTGTGAAATATGCTTCCTTTCGTTCATTAATGGTGAAACGCTGCCGTTTGGTGGCCGAAAGCGCGCATCGCACCTCATTGAAGGAAAATATACACACGGTTTATCTAAGTCCGTTTAAAATGGGATGGGCGAAGGAAAGTTGAGCAAAAGCTCCTGAAAATAGTCTAGGGGGAGTTACGCGGTGTCATTTGTTTGAATTTATTAGAAAGAGAACCGTGCCGGCAACTTAAAAACAGTATGCGGCTTCAGATGACATCATTCGGTACGGAGCGTCGCGGGGGACAAAAGAGTGAAAGCTATACACCGCGCGGCGACGCCTCCCGCGAGATACTTCCGGTTCGTCGTCAGGGGAGGAGGTCAAAACAAAGATGGAGGGCGCCGCATGGCGGGTGAGTCAACTTTTACTTTAAAACGGGCTAGAATGACACATCCGCGACATTCTAGTGGGTGTTAAAGACGGCGAAGGGATCTCTGAGATAAGTTTGAGGCCAACTGTGAGCAAAAGAGGACCGTGACGTCGAAAAACGGTCAAAAACGGTCGAAAAAACGGTCGCGTTTGACGGTTGGGGGGGGTGGGGGGCGGGGGGGACGCGTTATCGATCGTAGGGGAGCTTAAAATGGCTTTCCATAAAGCCACGCTTAACCAAATAAGCTTTTCCGGGTTCTTTACAGAGGGAAGGAAGTCAGTAATCAAATAACAACACTTGATATTGATATATATTGTTCATTTGACTGATAAAATCAATTCTGTAAGCAAATAATCCCACTTGATAGTTATATTAACTTGATTTAACTGAGAAAAACATTCAGTAATCAAATAACAACACTTGATATTGATATATAGTGTTCATTTGACTGAGAAAACAAATTCTGTAAGCAAATAATCCCACTTGATAGTTATATTAACTTGATTTAACTGAGAAAAACATTCAGTAATCAAATAACAACACTTGATATTGATATATATTGTTCATTTTACTGAGAAAACAAATTCTGTAAGCAAATAATCCCACTTCATTTATTATTAGTAGTAGTATTGTTGTTATTATTATGATATATATCAATATGCATGTGTTTTTCAGCTCCTATCATGGGTACAGGTACGAAAAGTGACTGAAGCTTTTAAAGGACAACCGACACTTTTGCACAACTTGTTTTCCATCAACAAAAATGACTTCAAATGACTTCTACATGACTTCAAATGACTTCTACATGCCCAGGTGAGCTGTTACGGACGCTTGACAGCGTACTGTCATATTCTATATTATTACTATTATTAGTATTGTTGTTATTATTATGATATAGTATCAATATGCATGTGTATTTTCAGCTCCTACCATGGGTACAGGTACGAAAAGTGACTGAAGCTTTTAAAGGACAACCGACACTTTTGCACAACTTGTTTTCCATCAAGAAGAATGACTTCAAATGACAAATGACTTCAAATGACTTCTACATGCCCAGGTGAGCTGTTACGGACGCTTGACAGCGTACTGTCATATTCTATATTATTACTATTATTAGTATTGTTGTTATTATTATGATATAGTATCAATATGCATGTGTTTTTTTCAGCTCCTATCATGGGCACAGGTACGAAAAGTGACTGAAGCTTTTAAAGGACAACCGACACTTTTGCACAACATCATCAACAAAAATGACTTCAAATGACTTCAAATGACTTCAAATGACTTCTACATGCCTGGGTGAGCTGTTACGGACGCTTGACAGCGTACTGTCATATTCTATATTATTACTATTATTAGTATTGTTGTTATTATTATGATATAGTATCAATATGCATGTTTTTTTCAGCTCCTACCATGGGTACAGGTACGAAAAGTGACTGAAGCTTTTAAAGGACAACCGACACTTTTGCGCAACATCAAGAAAAATGACTTCAAATGACTTCAAATGACTTCAAATGACTTCTACATGCCTGGGTGAGCTGTTACGGACGCTTGACAGCGTACTGTCATATTCTATATTATTACTATTATTAGTATTGTTGTTATTATTATGATATAGTATCAATATGCATGTGTTTTTCAGCTCCTACCATGGGTACAGGTACGAAAAGTGACTGAAGCTTTTAAAGGACAACCGACACTTTTGCACAACTTGTTTTCCATCAAGAAAAATGACTTCAAATGACTTCTACATGACTTCAAATGACTTCTACATGCCCGGGTGAGCTGTTACGGACGCTTGACAGCGTACTGTCATATTCTATATTATTGCTATTATTAGTATTGTTGTTATTATTATGATATAGTATCAATATGCATGTTATTTTCAGCTCCTATCATGGGCACAGGTACGAAAAGTGACTGAAGCTTTTAAAGGACAACCGACACTTTTTGCATCAACATCAAGAAAAATGACTTCAAATGACTTCAAATGACTTCAAATGACTTCTACATGCCCAGGGTGAGCTGTTACGGACGCTTGACAGCGTGCTGTCATATTCTATTATAGTAGTATTGTTGTTATTATTATGATATAGTATCAATATGCATGTTATTTTCAGCTCCTACCATGGGCACAGGTACGAAAAGTGACTGAAGCTTTTAAAGGACAACCGACACTTTTGCACAACTTGTTTTCCATCAACAAAAATGACTTCAAATGACTTCACATGACTTCAAATGACTTCTACATGCCCGGGTGAGCTGTTACGGACGCTTGACAGCGTACTGTCATATTCTATATTATTATTATTAGTATTGTTGTTATTATTATGATATAGTATCAATATGCATGTTATTTTCAGCTCCTATCATGGGCACAGGTACGAAAAGTGACTGAAGCTTTTAAAGGACAACCGACACTTTTGCACAACTTGTTTTCCATCAACAAAAATGACTTCAAATGACTTCAACATGACTTCAAATGACTTCTACATGCCCAGGTGAGCTGTTACGGACGCTTGACAGCGTACTGTCATATTCTATATTATTACTATTAGTAGTATTGTTGTTATTATTATGATATAGTATCAATATGCATGTTATTTTCAGCTCCTACCATGGGCACAGGTACGAAAAGTGACTGAAGCTTTTAAAGGACAACCGACACTTTTGCGCAACATCAAGAAAAATGACTTCAAATGACTTCAAATGACTTCAAATGACTTCTACATGCCCGGGTGAGCTGTTACGGACGCTTGACAGCGTACTGTCATATTCTATATTATTATTAGTAGTAGTATTGTTGTTATTATTATGATATAGTATCAATATGCATGTGTTTTTCAGCTCCTACCATGGGTACAGGTACGAAAAGTGACTGAAGCTTTTAAAGGACAACCGACACTTTTGCGCAACATCAAGAAAAATGACTTCAAATGACTTCAAATGACTTCAAATGACTTCTACATGCCCAGGTGAGCTGTTACGGACGCTTGACAGCGTACTGTCATATTCTATATTATTACTATTATTAGTATTGTTGTTATTATTATGATATAGTATCAATATGCATGTTATTTTCAGCTCCTATCATGGGCACAGGTACGAAAAGTGACTGAAGCTTTTAAAGGACAACCGACACTTTTGCACAACTGACTTCTAAATGACTTCAAATTTCTACATCAAGCTGTTACGGAAAATGACTTCAAATGACTTCTGAAGCTTTTACATGCCCAAGGTGATGACTTCTACATGTTGAGCTGTTACGGACGCTTGACAGCGTACTGTCATATTCTATATTATTACTATTATTAGTATTGTTGTTATTATTATGATATAGTATCAATATGCATGTTATTTTCAGCTCCTATACATGGGCACAGGTACGAAAAGTGACTGAAGCTTTTAAAGGACAACCGACACTTTTGCATCAACATGTGTTTTTTTCCATCAACGAAAAAATGACTTCAAAACTTTTGACTTCTACATGACTTCAAATGACTTCTACATGCCCAGGTGAGCTGTTACGGACGCTTGACAGCGTACTGTCATATTCTATATTATTATTTGTAGTAGTATTGTTGTTATTATTATGATATAGTATCTATATACTGATGAAATGTATTCTTATGATGAAATGAAATGTATTCTTATGATGAAATGAAATGGATTATTATGATGAAACCACACTGCACGAGTCCAACTTTGACGTTTTCTCTCTTTCAGTGTGGGTTAAATGCTCAGCCAGCACTTCCGCAATGAGATTCCAAAGTCATCTGAAGTCAAGGGAGTCAAGGAGGGCCGCTTAAGAGTTGCGGACGACGTCAAGACAATACAGGGTATGTATTGGATTGGATTGGATTGGATTTGCCTTTATTAGTCTCGCGGTAAAGAAACAATATTGATGAAATAAATCCTCCCTAAATAACTCCCTCCACAGTCGCAGTTGTCCTTTCCGTCCGCCAGAGGGCTCCAGAGACCTTCCGAACGAGCCTGCCGGCCGGCCGCCGGCCAGCCGCCGGCCGTCTCCCCGGTCATAACGCGGTGCTATATTTCAAGCAGACCTCACTTTGGCCTTTTTCTCGGTTTGTTTTGCTTTTGCCTAGAATAACTGATTTTTAAATGACCTCGTCGCTAGGTTTGCCGTCTGAGGAAGATCCGGATACGGCGAGTGACTGGCCGGCCGCTCACCTGGACGACGCGCGACGACTTCCGACGCCGACGTCCTGGGTACGGCGAGCTGCGTCCGTAACGACGAGTAAGGCCATCGTCGTCATTCTTTCCTGGCTTTTTGCTGCTTCCCGGTTGTATTGAATTTCTTTGACATCCTAGACGTACGGCGCTACCTCACTCGACGTTTCTAATCGAGGCGTGTGGCCCGTTGTCAATCGTCTGTCTTTTTTTGCCCTTTGTCCTTGACAGGCGGCGGGCGGCGGGCGGCGAGCGGCTTTGCGGCGGCGAGCTACGGCAGGAGCGCAGCGGGCTTTGCGGAGCCCAATATAATATTCGATTCAATTTCAATAAAATTGAAATGCTCATTTCAGTCAAAAGTGTGTCGTCCCTCGTTCTTGTCCATCACCTCCGCGAATATGCTCCAAGTGTTGACTTTGACAGGTTTTATAAAGTGTATAAGTGTGAAATATGATCCCAGTGTTGATTTGACAGGTTTTATAAAGTGTATAAGTGTGAAATATGATCCCAGTGCTGACTGACAGGTTTTATAAAGTGTATAAGTGTGAAATATGCACCCAGTGCTGACTGACAGGTTTTTTAAAATGTATAAGTGTAAAATATGCACCCAGTGCTGACTGACAGGTTTTTTAAAATGTATAAGTGTAAAATATGCACCCAGTGCTGACTGACAGGTTTTATAAAATGTATAAGTGTGAAATATGCACCCAGTGCTGACTGACAGGTTTTATAAAGTGTATAAGTGTGAAATATGCACCCAGTGCTGACTGACAGGTTTTATAAAGTGTATAAGTGTGAAATATGCACCCAGTGCTGACAGGTTTTTGACGTCAGGCGTCGGCCGGGATGAAGGTTTTATAAAGTGTATAAGTGTGAAATAGCGTATAAGACCACGGTCGGAGACGGGAAGCGGAGCTGAAGATGTCGAGGTTTCCTTTGGGAGCTACCGGGTCGGATAGGACGGGAGAGAAAGGATGCTGAGCCTTAGCCTTCAAGTGCCAGGCGGGAGACCGAGAGAGAGGAAGAACGGCTTTACGGATGCTGAGCCTTCAAGTGCCAGGCGGGAGACCGAGAGAGAGGAAGAACGGCTTTACGGATGCTGAGCCTTCAAGTGCCAGGCGGGAGACCGAGAGAGAGGAAGAACGGCTTTACGGATGCTGAGCCTTCAAGTGCCAGGCGGGAGACCGAGAGAGAGGAAGAACGGCTTTACGGATGCTGTCAAAGAGGACGCCGCGTCGCTTCGTGTGAGCGGGTTGGCTAGATGATGCGACTTCCGGATAGAGTCGAGGTTCCTTATTAGGACGACTCGTGTGCGTCGGATGGAGGGAGGGAGAAGGTTATTGACACGTGTGGCTCCCGTAGGCTCTCATCAGACCGACTCGCGGGAGCGCATCCTTTGACCCGCGCCGGCCGGGCATCACCGGTATAGAAGTAGAAGGCGCGAATACGATTCGCTCATATGGTTACACGCGCGAAGCCAGCCGGCGCCGGAGAAGAGGATGCGCAAAGCCGGGATAGGTGGAGGACATTGATTCGATGCGGCGAGCCCCTGAGGGGAAAAGCCGAAAGGAAAGGAAGAAGACGGCAAAGACGGTGATTATATCAACCTCTGAAATGGAGCGCCCCGGGGGTTTCCCTTTTTTTTTTTTTTTTTTTTTGAAACAGTTTTGCACATTTGCACAGCTTCAGGTTGACGTTTTTATACTTTCACGCTCAGAATATCTCATTTTCTATCATTTAGCCCCTTTACCCCCTTCAAATCGCTGCCCCCGACTTCCCCCCGACTGCAAATTCCCCCGTTTGCGGGAGGAATAAGGGGTTTCTGATATTTCGCCACCTCCTCCATCAAACAGCTGTGCTCAAAAAGCCCCCCGCAGCCGGCATACGGTGAACGGACGGGGCTCCGCGCGTGGCTTTGACTGAGAAAAAAAAAGAAAAGACACACTATTCAAAGCAAAAGGCTGTTTGAGGGCGATAAACGTGTGTTTATTGACGCCGTAGGATGGCTACGCGGCGTGGCTAACTTTTAGCTTCGTGAGGACTAGGGGGGAAACGGCCCGGACGGCGCGGAGCGGGTGGAACTACAACTCGGGGCGCGCTCTCCATAGGAAAGAATGGGATCCGGGGCGATAGACGACTACTACTCCCAGAATGCCGCGCGCCCGACCGACCAATCGCGACGCCCGTTCGGCGAGGGGCGGGTCGAGGCGGCGGCTCCCTCCGCTCCCTCTCTCGCTCCTCGGCCGAAACGCGTGGCTGCCGGGGCAGGCGACGAGGGAACTCGGCCGGAGCGGCGCGTCGGAGGTCGTCGACGGTCCAAAACGTAAGTTATCTCCCCCCTCGCGCCGTCACGGTGGCCGTAGCCGGCGCGGCGGCGCGTGAAAGCTCGCTTCGGCCGTGTAAAAGGGCCCGGCGGTCGCGTGGAAGCCTGCTCCGGTAGCGGTTAGCCGCTAGCGCTAACGGGGCCTCCACTGCGAGAGCCGGGTAGTTTAGCCACTAAAAATCACTTCTAAAGTCGTTTTTGTTATTCTAAGGCGTGTAGTTTTAGTTAATCAGACGATATCCTACCGTTAGGTGATACTTTAAGGTTAGGGTTACTGTTTGGGCACACTAGACAGGGTGCTGCCACATTCTATATTATTATTAGTAGTAGTAGTAGTAGTAGTATTAGTAGTATTGTTGTTATTATGATATAGTATCAATATGCATGTTATTTTCAGCTCCTATCATGGGCGCAGGTACGAAAAGTGACTGAAGCTTTTAAAGGACAACCGACACTTTTGCACAACTTGTTTTCCATCAACAAAAATGACTTCAAATGACTTCTACATGACTTCAAATGACTTCTACATGCCCAGGTGAGCTGTTATATTATTACTATTACTCAGGACGCTTGACAGCGTGCTGTCATATTCTATATTATTAGTATATTGTTATTATTATGATATAGTATCAATATGCATGTTATTTTCAGCTCCTATCATGGGCACAGGTACGAAAAGTGACTGAAGCTTTTAAAGGACAACCGACACTTTTGCACAACTTGTTTTCCATCAACAAAAATGACTTCAAATGACTTCTACATGACTTCAAATGACTTCTACATAGGTGAGCTGTTATAGGACGCTTGACAGCGTACTGTCATATGCATATTACTTTTCAGCTCCTATCATGGGCACAGGTACGAAAAGTGACTGAAGCTTTTAAAGGACAACCGACACTTTTGCACAACTTGTTTTCCATCAACAAAAATGACTTCAAATGACTTCTACATGACTTCAAATGACTTCTACATGCCCAGGTGAGCTGTTACGGACGCTTGACAGCGTACTGTCATATTCTATATTATTACTATTATTAGTATTGTTGTTATTATTATGATTCAGCTCCTATCATGGGCACAGGTACGAAAAGTGACTGAAGCTTTTAAAGGACAACCGACACTTTTGCACAACTTGTTTTCCATCAACAAAAATGACTTCAAATGACTTCTACATGACTTCAAATGACTTCTACATGCCCAGGTGAGCTGTTACGGACGCTTGACAGCGTACTGTCATATTACTATTATTAGTATTGTTGTTATTATTATGATATAGTATCAATATGCATGTTATTTTCAGCTCCTATCATGGGCACAGGTACGAAAAGTGACTGAAGCTTTTAAAGGACAACCGACACTTTTGCACAACTTGTTTTCCATCAACAAAAATGACTTCAAATGACTTCTACATGACTTCAAATGACTTCTACATGCCCAGGTGAGCTGTTACGGACGCTTGACAGCGTACTGTCATATTCTATATTATTACTATTATTAGTATTGTTGTTATTATTATGATATAGTATCAATATGCATGTTATTTTCAGCTCCTATCATGGGCACAGGTACGAAAAGTGACTGAAGCTTTTAAAGGACAACCGACACTTTTGCACAACTTGTTTTCCATCAACAAAAATGACTTCAAATGACTTCTACATGACTTCAAATGACTTCTACATGCCCAGGTGAGCTGTTACGGACGCTTGACAGCGTACTGTCATATTCTATATTATTACTATTATTAAGTATTGTTGTTATTATTATGATATAGTATCAATATGCATGTTATTTTCAGCTCCTATCATGGGCACAGGTACGAAAAGTGACTGAAGCTTTTAAAGGACAACCGACACTTTTGCACAACTTGTTTTCCATCAACAAAAATGACTTCAAATGACTTCTACATGACTTCAAATGACTTCTACATGCCCAGGTGAGCTGTTACGGACGCTTGACAGCGTACTGTCATATTCTATATTATTACTATTATTAGTATTGTTGTTATTATTATGATATAGTATCAATATGCATGTTATTTTCAGCTCCTATCATGGGCACAGGTACGAAAAGTGACTGAAGCTTTTAAAGGACAACCGACACTTTTGCACAACTTGTTTTCCATCAACAAAAATGACTTCAAATGACTTCTACATGACTTCAAATGACTTCTACATGCCCAGGTGAGCTGTTACGGACGCTTGACAGCGTACTGTCATATTCTATATTATTACTATTATTAGTATTGTTGTTATTATTATGATATAGTATCAATATGCATGTTATTTTCAGCTCCTATCATGGGCACAGGTACGAAAAGTGACTGAAGCTTTTAAAGGACAACCGACACTTTTGCACAACTTGTTTTCCATCAACAAAAATGACTTCAAATGACTTCTACATGACTTCAAATGACTTCTACATGCCCAGGTGAGCTGTTACGGACGCTTGACAGCGTACTGTCATATTCTATATTATTACTATTATTAGTATTGTTGTTATTATTATGATATAGTATCAATATGCATGTTATTTTCAGCTCCTATCATGGGCACAGGTACGAAAAGTGACTGAAGCTTTTAAAGGACAACCGACACTTTTGCACAACTTGTTTTCCATCAACAAAAATGACTTCAAATGACTTCTACATGACTTCAAATGACTTCTACATGCCCAGGTGAGCTGTTACGGACGCTTGACAGCGTACTGTCATATTCTATATTATTACTATTATTAGTATTGTTGTTATTATTATGATATAGTATCAATATGCATGTTATTTTCAGCTCCTATCATGGGCACAGGTACGAAAAGTGACTGAAGCTTTTAAAGGACAACCGACACTTTTGCACAACTTGTTTTCCATCAACAAAAATGACTTCAAATGACTTCTACATGACTTCAAATGACTTCTACATGCCCAGGTGAGCTGTTACGGACGCTTGACAGCGTACTGTCATATTCTATATTATTACTATTATTAGTATTGTTGTTATTATTATGATATAGTATCAATATGCATGTTATTTTCAGCTCCTATCATGGGCACAGGTACGAAAAGTGACTGAAGCTTTTAAAGGACAACCGACACTTTTGCACAACTTGTTTTCCATCAACAAAAATGACTTCAAATGACTTCTACATGACTTCAAATGACTTCTACATGCCCAGGTGAGCTGTTACGGACGCTTGACAGCGTACTGTCATATTCTATATTATTACTATTATTAGTATTGTTGTTATTATTATGATATAGTATCAATATGCATGTTATTTTCAGCTCCTATCATGGGCACAGGTACGAAAAGTGACTGAAGCTTTTAAAGGACAACCGACACTTTTGCACAACTTGTTTTCCATCAACAAAAATGACTTCTACATGACTTCAAATGACTTCTACATGCCCAGGTGAGCTGTTACGGACGCTTGACAGCGTACTGTCATATTCTATATTATTACTATTAGTAGTATTGTTGTTATTATTATGATATAGTATCAATATGCATGTTATTTTCAGCTCCTATCATGGGCACAGGTACGAAAAGTGACTGAAGCTTTTAAAGGACAACCGACACTTTTGCACAACTTGTTTTCCATCAACAAAAATGACTTCAAATGACTTCTACATGACTTCAAATGACTTCTACATGCCCAGGTGAGCTGTTACGGACGCTTGACAGCGTACTGTCATATTCTATATTATTACTATTAGTAGTATTGTTGTTATTATTATGATATAGTATCAATATGCATGTTATTTTCAGCTCCTATCATGGGCACAGGTACGAAAAGTGACTGAAGCTTTTAAAGGACAACCGACACTTTTGCACAACTTGTTTTCCATCAACAAAAATGACTTCAAATGACTTCTACATGACTTCAAATGACTTCTACATGCCCAGGTGAGCTGTTACGGACGCTTGACAGCGTACTGTCATATTCTATATTATTACTATTATTAGTATTGTTGTTATTATTATGATATAGTATCAATATGCATGTTATTTTCAGCTCCTATCATGGGCACAGGTACGAAAAGTGACTGAAGCTTTTAAAGGACAACCGACACTTTTGCACAACTTGTTTTCCATCAACAAAAATGACTTCAAATGACTTCTACATGACTTCAAATGACTTCTACATGCCCAGGTGAGCTGTTACGGACGCTTGACAGCGTACTGTCATATTCTATATTATTACTATTATTAGTATTGTTGTTATTATTATGATATAGTATCAATATGCATGTTATTTTCAGCTCCTATCATGGGCACAGGTACGAAAAGTGACTGAAGCTTTTAAAGGACAACCGACACTTTTGCACAACTTGTTTTCCATCAACAAAAATGACTTCAAATGACTTCTACATGACTTCAAATGACTTCTACATGCCCAGGTGAGCTGTTACGGACGCTTGACAGCGTACTGTCATATTCTATATTATTACTATTATTAGTATTGTTGTTATTATTATGATATAGTATCAATATGCATGTTATTTTCAGCTCCTATCATGGGCACAGGTACGAAAAGTGACTGAAGCTTTTAAAGGACAACCGACACTTTTGCACAACTTGTTTTCCATCAACAAAAATGACTTCAAATGACTTCTACATGACTTCAAATGACTTCTACATGCCCAGGTGAGCTGTTACGGACGCTTGACAGCGTACTGTCATATTCTATATTATTACTATTATTAGTATTGTTGTTATTATTATGATATAGTATCAATATGCATGTTATTTTCAGCTCCTATCATGGGCACAGGTACGAAAAGTGACTGAAGCTTTTAAAGGACAACCGACACTTTTGCACAACTTGTTTTCCATCAACAAAAATGACTTCAAATGACTTCTACATGACTTCAAATGACTTCTACATGCCCAGGTGAGCTGTTACGGACGCTTGACAGCGTACTGTCATATTCTATATTATTACTATTATTAGTATTGTTGTTATTATTATGATATAGTATCAATATGCATGTTATTTTCAGCTCCTATCATGGGCACAGGTACGAAAAGTGACTGAAGCTTTTAAAGGACAACCGACACTTTTGCACAACTTGTTTTCCATCAACAAAAATGACTTCAAATGACTTCTACATGACTTCAAATGACTTCTACATGCCCAGGTGAGCTGTTACGGACGCTTGACAGCGTACTGTCATATTCTATATTATTACTATTATTAGTATTGTTGTTATTATTATGATATAGTATCAATATGCATGTTATTTTCAGCTCCTATCATGGGCACAGGTACGAAAAGTGACTGAAGCTTTTAAAGGACAACCGACACTTTTGCACAACTTGTTTTCCATCAACAAAAATGACTTCAAATGACTTCTACATGACTTCAAATGACTTCTACATGCCCAGGTGAGCTGTTACGGACGCTTGACAGCGTACTGTCATATTCTATATTATTACTATTATTAGTATTGTTGTTATTATTATGATATAGTATCAATATGCATGTTATTTTCAGCTCCTATCATGGGCACAGGTACGAAAAGTGACTGAAGCTTTTAAAGGACAACCGACACTTTTGCACAACTTGTTTTCCATCAACAAAAATGACTTCAAATGACTTCTACATGACTTCAAATGACTTCTACATGCCCAGGTGAGCTGTTACGGACGCTTGACAGCGTGCTGTCATATTCTATATTATTATTAGTAGTAGTATTGTTGTTATTATTATGATATAGTATCAATATGCATGTTATTTTCAGCTCCTATCATGGGCACAGGTACGAAAAGTGACTGAAGCTTTTAAAGGACAACCGACACTTTTGCACAACTTGTTTTCCATCAACAAAAATGACTTCAAATGACTTCTACATGACTTCAAATGACTTCTACATGCCCAGGTGAGCTGTTACGGACGCTTGACAGCGTACTGTCATATTCTATATTATTACTATTATTAGTATTGTTGTTATTATTATGATATAGTATCAATATGCATGTTATTTTCAGCTCCTATCATGGGCACAGGTACGAAAAGTGACTGAAGCTTTTAAAGGACAACCGACACTTTTGCACAACTTGTTTTCCATCAACAAAAATGACTTCAAATGACTTCTACATGACTTCAAATGACTTCTACATGCCCAGGTGAGCTGTTACGGACGCTTGACAGCGTACTGTCATATTCTATATTATTACTATTATTAGTATTGTTGTTATTATTATGATATAGTATCAATATGCATGTTATTTTCAGCTCCTATCATGGGCACAGGTACGAAAAGTGACTGAAGCTTTTAAAGGACAACCGACACTTTTGCACAACTTGTTTTCCATCAACAAAAATGACTTCAAATGACTTCTACATGACTTCAAATGACTTCTACATGCCCAGGTGAGCTGTTACGGACGCTTGACAGCGTACTGTCATATTCTATATTATTACTATTATTAGTATTGTTGTTATTATTATGATATAGTATCAATATGCATGTTATTTTCAGCTCCTATCATGGGCACAGGTACGAAAAGTGACTGAAGCTTTTAAAGGACAACCGACACTTTTGCACAACTTGTTTTCCATCAACAAAAATGACTTCAAATGACTTCTACATGACTTCAAATGACTTCTACATGCCCAGGTGAGCTGTTACGGACGCTTGACAGCGTGCTGTCATATTCTATATTATTATTAGTAGTAGTATTGTTGTTATTATTATGATATAGTATCAATATGCATGTTATTTTCAGCTCCTATCATGGGCACAGGTACGAAAAGTGACTGAAGCTTTTAAAGGACAACCGACACTTTTGCACAACTTGTTTTCCATCAACAAAAATGACTTCTACATGACTTCAAATGACTTCTACATGCCCAGGTGAGCTGTTACGGACGCTTGACAGCGTACTGTCATATTCTATATTATTACTATTATTAGTATTGTTGTTATTATTATGATATAGTATCAATATGCATGTTATTTTCAGCTCCTATCATGGGCACAGGTACGAAAAGTGACTGAAGCTTTTAAAGGACAACCGACACTTTTGCACAACTTGTTTTCCATCAAGAAAAATGACTTCAAATGACTTCTACATGACTTCAAATGACTTCTACATGCCCAGGTGAGCTGTTACGGACGCTTGACAGCGTACTGTCATATTCTATATTATTACTATTATTAGTATTGTTGTTATTATTATGATATAGTATCAATATGCATGTTTTTTCAGCTCCTATCATGGGCACAGGTACGAAAAGTGACTGAAGCTTTTAAAGGACAACCGACACTTTTGCACAACTTGTTTTCCATCAACAAAAATGACTTCAAATGACTTCTACATGACTTCAAATGACTTCTACATGCCCAGGTGAGCTGTCACGGACGCTTGACAGCGTACTGTCATATTCTATATTATTACTATTATTAGTATTGTTGTTATTATTATGATATAGTATCAATATGCATGTTATTTTCAGCTCCTATCATGGGCACAGGTACGAAAAGTGACTGAAGCTTTTAAAGGACAACCGACACTTTTGCACAACTTGTTTTCCATCAACAAAAATGACTTCAAATGACTTCAAATGACTTCTACATGCCTGGGTGAGCTGTTACGGACGCTTGACAGCGTACTGTCATATTCTATATTATTACTATTATTAGTATTGTTGTTATTATTATGATATAGTATCAATATGCATGTTATTTTCAGCTCCTACCATGGGCACAGGTACGAAAAGTGACTGAAGCTTTTAAAGGACAACCGACACTTTTGCACAACTTGTTTTCCATCAAGAAAAATGACTTCAAATGACTTCAAATGACTTCTACATGCCTGGGTGAGCTGTTACGGACGCTTGACAGCGTGCTGTCATATTCTATATTATTATATTATTAGTATTGTTGTTATTATTATGATATAGTATCAATATGCATGTTATTTTCAGCTCCTACCATGGGCACAGGTACGAAAAGTGACTGAAGCTTTTAAAGGACAACCGACACTTTTGCTCAACTTTGTTTTCCATCAAGAAAAATGACTTCAAATGACTTCAAATGACTTCAAATGACTTCTACATGCCCAGGTGAGCTGTTACGGACGCTTGACAGCGTACTGTCATATTCTATATTATTACTATTATTAGTATTGTTGTTATTATTATGATATAGTATCAATGGCAAGGTATTCCCCATTCATTTCTATGCAGGTGCAGTACCTTCGTCGACCGCCAGGGTGAAGGCCTCCAAGCAGTACCTCAGGTGGCCACCTGAGGGCCCCCTAACCTACCTGTCAATCATGTAAAAAAAAAAAAAAAAAGTGTTGCAGTCCCTCGTTTGACCTCGTAGGGGGCGCTCGTCCCATTCATTTTGAATGGCAGGGTATTCCCCCATTCATTTCTATGCATGTGCAAAAAAAAAAGTCGCAGTACCTCGTTCGTCCTCCTAGGAGGCGCTTGTCCCATTCATTTTCAATGGCAATGTATTCCCCATTCATTTCTATGCAGGTGCAGTACCTTCGTCGACCGCCAGGGTGAAGGCCTCCAAGCGGTACCTCAGGTGGCCACCTGAGGGCCCCCTAACCTACCTGTCAATCATGTAAAAAAAAAAAAAAAAAAAAAGTGTTGCAGTACCTCGTTCGCCCTCGTAGGGGGCGCTCGTCCCATTCATTTTGAATGGCAGGGTATTCCCCCATTCATTTCTATGCATGTGCAAAAAAAAAGTCGCAGTACCTCGTTCGTCCTCCTAGGAGGCGCTTGTCCCATTCATTTTCAATGGCAATGTATTCCCCATTCATTTCTATGCAGGTGCAGTACCTTCGTCGACCGCCAGGGTGAAGGCCTCCAAGCGGTACCTCAGGTGGCCACCTGAGGGCCCCCTAACCTACCTGTCAATCATAAAAAAAAAAAAAAAAAAGTGTTGCAGTACCTCGTTCGCCCTCGTAGGGGGCGCTCGTCCCATTCATTTTGAATGGCAGGGTATTCCCCCATTCATTTCTATGCATGTGCAAAAAAAAAGTCGCAGTACCTCGTTCGTCCTCCTAGGAGGCGCTTGTCCCATTCATTTTCAATGGCAATGTATTCCCCATTCATTTCTATGCAGGTGCAGTACCTTCGTCGACCGCCAGGGTGAAGGCCTCCAAGCGGTACCTCAGGTGGCCACCTGAGGGCCCCCTAACCTACCTGTCAATCATGTAAAAAAAAAAAAAAAAAAAAAAAGTGTTGCAGTACCTCGTTCGCCCTCGTAGGGGGCGCTCGTCCCATTCATTTTGAATGGCAGGGTATTCCCCCATTCATTTCTATGCATGTGCAAAAAAAAAGTCGCAGTACCTCGTTCGTCCTCCTAGGAGGCGCTTGTCCCATTCATTTTCAATGGCAATGTATTCCCCATTCATTTCTATGCAGGTGCAGTACCTTCGTCGACCGCCAGGGTGAAGGCCTCCAAGCGGTACCTCAGGTGGCCACCTGAGGGCCCCCTAACCTACCTGTCAATCATGTAAAAAAAAAAAAAAAAAAAGTGTTGCAGTACCTCGTTCGCCCTCGTAGGGGGCGCTCGTCCCATTCATTTTGAATGGCAGGGTATTCCCCCATTCATTTCTATGCATGTGCAAAAAAAAAGTCGCAGTACCTCGTTCGTCCTCCTAGGAGGCGCTTGTCCCATTCATTTTCAATGGCAATGTATTCCCCATTCATTTCTATGCAGGTGCAGTACCTTCGTCGACCGCCAGGATGAAGGCCTCCAAGCAGTACCTCATGTGGCCACCTGAGGGCCCCCTAACCTACCTGTCAATCATGTAAAAAAAAAAAAAAAAAAAAGTGTTGCAGTCCCTCGTTCGTCCTCGTAGGGGGCGCTCGTCCCATTCATTTTGAATGGCAGGGTATTCCCCCATTCATTTCTATGCATGTGCAAAAAAAAAGTCGCAGTACCTCGTTCGTCCTCCTAGGAGGCGCTTGTCCCATTCATTTTCAATGGCAATGTATTCCCCATTCATTTCTATGCAGGTGCAGTACCTTCGTCGACCGCCAGGATGAAGGCCTCCAAGCAGTACCTCATGTGGCCACCTGAGGGCCCCCTAACCTACCTGTCAATCATGTAAAAAAAAAAAAAAAAAAGTGTTGCAGTCCCTCGTTTGTCCTCGTAGGGGGCGCTCGTCCCATTCATTTTGAATGGCAGGGTATTCCCCCATTCATTTCTATGCATGTGCAAAAAAAAAGTCGCAGTACCTCGTTCGTCCTCCTAGGAGGCGCTTGTCCCATTCATTTTCAATGGCAATGTATTCCCCATTCATTTCTATGCAGGTGCAGTACCTTCGTCGACCGCCAGGATGAAGGCCTCCAAGCAGTACCTCATGTGGCCACCTGAGGGCCCCCTAACCTACCTGTCAATCATGTAAAAAAAAAAAAAAAGTGTTGCAGTCCCTCGTTTGTCCTCGTAGGGGGCGCTCGTCCCATTCATTTTGAATGGCAGGGTATTCCCCCATTCATTTCTATGCATGTGCAAAAAAAAAGTCGCAGTACCTCGTTCGTCCTCCTAGGAGGCGCTTGTCCCATTCATTTTCAATGGCAATGTATTCCCCATTCATTTCTATGCAGGTGCAGTACCTTCGTCGACCGCCAGGATGAAGGCCTCCAAGCAGTACCTCATGTGGCCACCTGAGGGCCCCCTAACCTACCTGTCAATCATGTAAAAAAAAAAAAAAAAAAAGTGTTGCAGTCCCTCGTTTGTCCTCGTAGGGGGCGCTCGTCCCATTCATTTTGAATGGCAGGGTATTCCCCCATTCATTTCTATGCATGTGCAAAAAAAAAGTCGCAGTACCTCGTTCGTCCTCCTAGGAGGCGCTTGTCCCATTCATTTTCAATGGCAATGTGTTCCCCATTCATTTCTATGCAGGTGCAGTACCTTCGTCGACCGCCAGGATGAAGGCCTCCAAGCAGTACCTCATGTGGCCACCTGAGGGCCCCCTAACCTACCTGTCAATCATGTAAAAAAAAAAAAAAAAAAGTGTTGCAGTCCCTCGTTTGTCCTCGTAGGGGGCGCTCGTCCCATTCATTTTGAATGGCAGGGTATTCCCCCATTCATTTCTATGCATGTGCAAAAAAAAAGTCGCAGTACCTCGTTCGTCCTCCTAGGAGGCGCTTGTCCCATTCATTTTCAATGGCAAGGTGTTCCCCATTCATTTCTATGCAGGTGCAGTACCTTCGTCGACCGCCAGGATGAAGGCCTCCAAGCAGTACCTCATGTGGCCACCTGAGGGCCCCCTAACCTACCTGTCAATCATGTAAAAAAAAAAAAAAAAAATAAGTGTTGCAGTCCCTCGTTTGTCCTCGCAGGGGGCGCTCGTCCCATTCATTTTGAATGGCAGGGTATTCCCCCATTCATTTCTATGCATGTGCAAAAAAAAAGTCGCAGTACCTCGTTCGTCCTCCTAGGAGGCGCTTGTCCCATTCATTTTCAATGGCAGGGTGTTCCCCATTCATTTCTATGCAGGTGCAGTACCTTCGTCGACCGCCAGGATGAAGGCCTCCAAGCAGTACCTCATGTGGCCACCTGAGGGCCCCCTAACCTACCTGTCAATCATGTAAAAAAAAAAAAAATAAGTGTTGCAGTCCCTCGTTTGTCCTCGCAGGGGGCGCTCGTCCCATTCATTTTGAATGGCAGGGTATTCCCCCATTCATTTCTATGCATGTGCAAAAAAAAAGTCGCAGTACCTCGTTCGTCCTCCTAGGAGGCGCTTGTCCCATTCATTTTCAATGGCAGGGTGTTCCCCATTCATTTCTATGCAGGTGCAGTACCTTCGTCGACCGCCAGGATGAAGGCCTCCAAGCAGTACCTCATGTGGCCACCTGAGGGCCCCCTAACCTACCTGTCAATCATGTAAAAAAAAAAAAAATAAGTGTTGCAGTCCCTCGTTTGTCCTCGCAGGGGGCGCTCGTCCCATTCATTTTGAATGGCAGGGTATTCCCCCATTCATTTCTATGCATGTGCAAAAAAAAAGTCGCAGTACCTCGTTCGTCCTCCTAGGAGGCGCTTGTCCCATTCATTTTCAATGGCAATGTATTCCCCATTCATTTCTATGCAGGTGCAGTACCTTCGTCGACCGCCAGGATGAAGGCCTCCAAGCAGTACCTCATGTGGCCACCTGAGGGCCCCTAACCTACCTGTCAATCATGTTAAAAAAAAAAAAAAATAAGTGTTGCAGTCCCTCGTTTGTCCTCGCAGGGGGCGCTCGTCCCATTCATTTTGAATGGCAGGGTATTCCCCCATTCATTTCTATGCATGTGCAAAAAAAAAGTCGCAGTACCTCGTTCGTCCTCCTAGGAGGCGCTTGTCCCATTCATTTTCAATGGCAGGTGTATTCCCCATTCATTTCTATGCAGGTGCAGTACCTTCGTCGACCGCCAGGATGAAGGCCTCCAAGCAGTACCTCATGTGGCCACCTGAGGGCCCCCTAACCTACCTGTCAATCATGTGTCCCATTCATTTTGAATGGCAAAAAAAAAATAAGTGTTGCAGTCCCTCGTTTGTCCTCGCAGGGGGCGCTCGTCCCATTCATTTTGAATGGCAGGGTATTCCCCCATTCATTTCTATGCATGTGCAAAAAAAAAGTCGCAGTACCTCGTTCGTCCTCCTAGGAGGCGCTTGTCCCATTCATTTTCAATGGCAGGGTGTTCCCCATTCATTTCTATGCATGTGTAAAAAAAAAGTCGCAGTACCTCGTTCGTCCTCCTAGGAGGCGCCTGTCCCATTCATTTTCAATAGCAAGGTATTCCCCATTCATTTCTATGCAGGTGCAAAAAAAAAGTCGCAGTACCTCGTTCGTCCTCCTAGGAGGCGCTTGTCCCATTCATTTTCAATGGCAAGGTGTTCCCCATTCATTTCTATGCAGGTGCAGTACCTTCGTCGACCGCCAGGATGAAGGCCTCCACGCAGTACCTCCGACGGCCCCCGGAGGGCGCTATAACCCACCTGTCAAATAAAAAATAAAACATGTCGCAGTACCGTTGTCGGCCTCCTAGTTGGCGCTCGTCCCATTCATTTTGAATGGCGGGCCGTTTCCCCATTCATTTCTATGCAGGTGCAAAGAAAAAAGTGTTGCAGTACCTCGTTTGTCGGCCTAGGTGGCGCTCGTCCCATTCATTTTGTATGGCAGGGTATTCCCCCATTCATTTCTATGCAGGTGCAAAAAACAAAGTGTTGCAGTACCTCGTTCGTCCTCTTAGGGGGCGCTCGTCCTATTCATTTTGAATGGCAGGGTATTCCCCCATTCATTTCTATGCAAGTGCAAAAAACAAAGTGTTGCAGTACCTCTTTCGTCCACCTAGGTGGCGCTATCCCCATTCATTTCAATGGCAAGGCGTTTCCCCATTCATTTCTATTGAGGCGCAGTACATCGGTCGGCCGCCAGGTAAAACGCCTCACGCAGTACCTCCGGCGGCCACCGGGGTGTACGCCCCCCACCCCACTCTCACCCCCTCCACAAAAAAAAAAAAAAGTTGCAGTACCACTTTCGTCCACCTAGGTGGCGCTATACCCATTCATTTCAATGGCAAGGCGTTTCCCCATTCATTTCTATTGAGGCGCAGTACATCGGTCGGCCGCCAGGTAAAACGCCTCACGCAGTACCTCCGGCGGCCACCGGGGTGTACGCCCCCCACCCCACTCTCACCCCCTCCACAAAAAAAAAAAAAAGTTGCAGTACCACTTTCGTCCGCCTAGGTGGCGCTATACCCATTCATTTCAATGGCAAGGCGTTTCCCCATTCATTTCTATTGAGGCGCAGTACATCGGTCGGCCGCCAGGTAAAACGCCTCACGCAGTACCTCCGGCGGCCACCAGGGTGTACGCCCCCCACCCCACTCTCACCCCCTCCACAAAAAAAAAAAAAAGTTGCAGTACCACTTTCGTCCACCTAGGTGGCGCTATACCCATTCATTTCAATGGCAAGGCGTTTCCCCATTCATTTCTATTGAGGCGCAGTACATCGGTCGGCCGCCAGGTAAAACGCCTCACGCAGTACCTCCGGCGGCCACCAGGGTGTACGCCCCCCACCCCACTCTCACCCCCTCCACAAAAAAAAAAAAAAGTTGCAGTACCACTTTCGTCCACCTAGGTGGCGCTATACCCATTCATTTCAATGGCAAGGCGTTTCCCCATTCATTTCTATTGAGGCGCAGTACATCGGTCGGCCGCCAGGTAAAACGCCTCACGCAGTACCTCCGGCGGCCACCAGGGTGTACGCCCCCCACCCCACTCTCACCCCCTCCACAAAAAAAAAAAAAAGTTGCAGTACCACTTTCGTCCACCTAGGTGGCGCTATACCCATTCATTTCAATGGCAAGGCGTTTCCCCATTCATTTCTATTGAGGCGCAGTACATCGGTCGGCCGCCAGGTAAAACGCCTCACGCAGTACCTCCGGCGGCCACCAGGGTGTACGCCCCCCACCCCACTCTCACCCCCTCCACAAAAAAAAAAAAAAAGTGCAGCAGTACCACTTTCGTCCACCTAGGTGGCGCTATACCCATTCATTTCAATGGCAAGGCGTTTCCCCATTCATTTCTATTGAGGCGCAGTACATCGGTCGGCCGCCAGGTAAAACGCCTCACGCAGTACCTCCGGCGGCCACCAGGGTGTACGCCCCCCACCCCACTCTCACCCCCTCCACAAAAAAAAAAAAAAGTTGCAGTACCACTTTCGTCCACCTAGGTGGCGCTATACCCATTCATTTCAATGGCAAGGCGTTTCCCCATTCATTTCTATTGAGGCGCAGTACATCGGTCGGCCGCCAGGTAAAACGCCTCACGCAGTACCTCCGGCGGCCACCAGGGTGTACGCCCCCCCCCACTCTCACCCCCTCCACAAAAAAAAAAAAAAGTTGCAGTACCACTTTCGTCCACCTAGGTGGCGCTATACCCATTCATTTCAATGGCAAGGCGTTTCCCCATTCATTTCTATTGAGGCGCAGTACATCGGTCGGCCGCCAGGTAAAACGCCTCACGCAGTACCTCCGGCGGCCACCAGGGTGTACGCCCCCCACCCCACTCTCACCCCCTCCACAAAAAAAAAAAAAAGTTGCAGTACCACTTTCGTCCGCCTAGGTGGCGCTATACCCATTCATTTCAATGGCAAGGCGTTTCCCCATTCATTTCTATTGAGGCGCAGTACATCGGTCGGCCGCCAGGTAAAACGCCTCACGCAGTACCTCCGGCGGCCACCAGGGTGTACGCCCCCCACCCCACTCTCACCCCCTCCACAAAAAAAAAAAAAAGTTGCAGTACCACTTTCGTCCACCTAGGTGGCGCTATACCCATTCATTTCAATGGCAAGGCGTTTCCCCATTCATTTCTATTGAGGCGCAGTACATCGGTCGGCCGCCAGGTAAAACGCCTCACGCAGTACCTCCGGCGGCCACCAGGGTGTACGCCCCCCACCCCACTCTCACCCCCTCCACAAAAAAAAAAAAAAGTTGCAGTACCACTTTCGTCCACCTAGGTGGCGCTATACCCATTCATTTCAATGGCAAGGCGTTTCCCCATTCATTTCTATTGAGGCGCAGTACATCGGTCGGCCGCCAGGTAAAACGCCTCACGCAGTACCTCCGGCGGCCACCAGGGTGTACGCCCCCCACCCCACTCTCACCCCCTCCACAAAAAAAAAAAAAAGTTGCAGTACCACTTTCGTCCACCTAGGTGGCGCTATACCCATTCATTTCAATGGCAAGGCGTTTCCCCATTCATTTCTATTGAGGCGCAGTACATCGGTCGGCCGCCAGGTAAAACGCCTCACGCAGTACCTCCGGCGGCCACCAGGGTGTACGCCCCCCACCCCACTCTCACCCCCTCCACAAAAAAAAAAAAAAGTTGCAGTACCACTTTCGTCCACCTAGGTGGCGCTATACCCATTCATTTCAATGGCAAGGCGTTTCCCCATTCATTTCTATTGAGGCGCAGTACATCGGTCGGCCGCCAGGTAAAACGCCTCACGCAGTACCTCCGGCGGCCACCAGGGTGTACGCCCCCCACCCCACTCTCACCCCCTCCACAAAAAAAAAAAAAAGTTGCAGTACCACTTTCGTCCACCTAGGTGGCGCTATACCCATTCATTTCAATGGCAAGGCGTTTCCCCATTCATTTCTATTGAGGCGCAGTACATCGGTCGGCCGCCAGGTAAAACGCCTCACGCAGTACCTCCGGCGGCCACCAGGGTGTACGCCCCCCACCCCACTCTCACCCCCTCCACAAAAAAAAAAAAAAGTTGCAGTACCACTTTCGTCCACCTAGGTGGCGCTATACCCATTCATTTCAATGGCAAGGCGTTTCCCCATTCATTTCTATTGAGGCGCAGTACATCGGTCGGCCGCCAGGTAAAACGCCTCACGCAGTACCTCCGGCGGCCACCAGGGTGTACGCCCCCCACCCCACTCTCACCCCCTCCACAAAAAAAAAAAAAAGTTGCAGTACCACTTTCGTCCACCTAGGTGGCGCTATACCCATTCATTTCAATGGCAAGGCGTTTCCCCATTCATTTCTATTGAGGCGCAGTACATCGGTCGGCCGCCAGGTAAAACGCCTCACGCAGTACCTCCGGCGGCCACCAGGGTGTACGCCCCCCACCCCACTCTCACCCCCTCCACAAAAAAAAAAAAAAGTTGCAGTACCACTTTCGTCCACCTAGGTGGCGCTATACCCATTCATTTCAATGGCAAGGCGTTTCCCCATTCATTTCTATTGAGGCGCAGTACATCGGTCGGCCGCCAGGTAAAACGCCTCACGCAGTACCTCCGGCGGCCACCAGGGTGTACGCCCCCCACCCCACTCTCACCCCCTCCACAAAAAAAAAAAAAAGTTGCAGTACCACTTTCGTCCACCTAGGTGGCGCTATCCCCATTCATTTCAATGGCAAGGCGTTTCCCCATTCATTTCAATGGCAAGGCGTTTCCCCATTCATTTCTATTGAGGCGCAGTACATCGGTCGGCCGCCAGGTAAAACGCCTCACGCAGTACCTCCGGCGGCCACCAGGGTGTACGCCCCCCACCCCACTCTCACCCCCTCCACAAAAAAAAAAAAAAGTTGCAGTACCACTTTCGTCCACCTAGGTGGCGCTATCCCTATTCATTTCAATGGCAAGGCGTTTCCCCATTCATTTCAATGGCAAGGCGTTTCCCCATTCATTTCTATTGAGGCGCAGTACATCGGTCGGCCGCCAGGTAAAACGCCTCATGCAGTACCTCCGGCGGCCACCGGGGTGGACGCCCCCCACCCCACTCTCACCCCCTCCACAAAAAAAAAAAAAAGTTGCAGTACCACTTTCGTCCACCTAGGTGGCGCTATCCCCATTCATTTCAATGGCAAGCCGTTTCCCCATTCATTTCTATGGGGGGAACTACCAGGGCGAAGCTGGGAACTACCAGGGGATCGCTGGGAACTACCAGGGGGTGCAGTACCACCTAGGGGGCGCTATAATAGGTTAAATCTCATAGGCTGTAGACCCAGTAGGCTAGAGTGAAGCGCGTTGTAAAAAACCACCGGTACGTATATGGGGAGAGGTTTGAAATCAAGTACCCCCAGCCGTCCACTGGAGGTCTCGTCCGAGCAAGGTGCGCGATAGTCGGCCTCACCAGCCGCAATTGGCCGTACCCTCCCTGGTAGTCATGACTTGTGAAAAATTTTCTAAGTTTTTCACCGGGACCTCAGGCGAGTCTTATCCGCCCTATGGGCGTTTAAGTCGGCCTCGCCAGACAGAATTTCGGCCTCTTTCCCTGGAAGTCATGACTATCCCAAATTTTTCTAAGTTTTTCAGCGGGACCTCAGGCGAGGCTTATCCGTCGATTGGGCGTTTAAATCGGCCTCGCCAGGCAGAATTTCGGCCTCTTTCCCCGGAGGTCTAGATTTTCGAAAAATTTTCTAAGTTTTTCAGCGAACATCCAGGCGGCCTCCGGCGCGGCTTAGCCGACCACGACGCGTGTAAATCGGCCTCCCCAGCCAAAATTTCGGCCTCTTTCCCCGGAGGTGTAGATTTTCGAAAAATTTTCTAAGTTTTTCAGCGAACATCCAGGCGGCCTCCGGCGCGGCTTAGCCGACCACGACGCGTGTAAATCGGCCTCCCCAGCCAAAATTTCGGCCTCTTTCCCCGGAGGTGTAGATTTTCGAAAAATTTTCTAAGTTTTTCAGCGAACATCCAGGCGGCCTCCGGCGCGGCTTAGCCGACCACGACGCGTGTAAATCGGCCTCCCCAGCTAAAATTTCGGCCTCTTTCCCCGGAGGTCTAGATTTTCGAAAAATTTTCTAAGTTTTTCAGCGAACATCCAGGCGGCCTCCGGCGCGGCTTAGCCGACCACGACGCGTGTAAATCGGCCTCCCCAGCTAAAATTTCGGCCTCTTTCCCCGGAGGTCTAGATTTTCGAAAAATTTTCTAAGTTTTTCAGCGAACATCCAGGCGGCCTCCGGCGCGGCTTAGCCGACCACGACGCGTGTAAATCGGCCTCCCCAGCTAAAATTTCGGCCTCTTTCCCCGGAGGTCTAGATTTTCGTAAAATTTTCTAAGTTTTTCAGCGAACATCCAGGCGGCCTCCGGCGCGGCTTAGCCGACCACGACGCGTGTAAATCGGCCTCCCCAGCTAAAATTTCGGCCTCTTTCCCCGGAGGTCTATATTTTCGAAAAATTTTCTAAGTTTTTCAGCGAACATCCAGGCGGCCTCCGGCGCGGCTTAGCCGACCACGACGCGTGTAAATCGGCCTCCCCAGCTAAAATTTCGGCCTCTTTCCCCGGAGGTCTATATTTTCGAAAAATTTTCTAAGTTTTTCAGCGAACATCCAGGCGGCCTCCGGCGCGGCTTAGCCGACCACGACGCGTGTAAATCGGCCTCCCCAGCTAAAATTTCGGCCTCTTTCCCCGGAGGTCTAGATATTCGAAAAATTTTCTAAGTTTTTCAGCGAACATCCAGGCGAACATCCAGGCGGCCTCCGGCGCGGCTTCGCCGACCACGACGCGTGTAAGTCGGCCTCCCCAGCTAAAATTTCGGCCTCTTTCCCCGGAGGTCTAGATTTTCGTAACATTTTCTATGTTTTTCAGCGAACATCCAGGCGACCTCCGGCGCGGCTTAGCCGACCACGACGCGTGTAAATCGGCCTCCCCAGCCCCAGAAACCGTTGCACGAAGCCCCAGTCGGCCCGACTGTTGAGAACCGACTCCGTGGCGGGGCGGAGTCGGTCGCGTGAAGCCCAGTGACCCGTTTGTCAGCCCCCGAGTATAAAAATGAAACACGGACCGTGATTAGGCGGCGTTGGACGCCGCGGGCGCGGAAGTCGCCTCCGGTGGATCCCGGGAAACCGAAAACCTCACGGACGGCTCCGTCGACGGGCGCCGGCCAGGTGTCGCGGGGGCTCGCCCCCCACGGCGCCGGTCACGGGCTCCAGGCGGACGACCGACCAGGGCATTTCGGTGACTCTCGATAACCTCCGGAGCTGACCGCGTCGCCCCACTGTTGAGAACCGACTCCGAGGCGGGGCGGAGTCGGTCGCGTGAAGCCCAGTGACCCGTTTGTCAGCCCCCGAGTATAAAAATGAAACACGGACCGTGATTAGGCGGCGTTGGACGCCGCGGGCGCGGAAGTCGCCTCCGGTGGATCCCGGGAAACCGAAAACCTCACGGACGGCTCCGTCGACGGGCGCCGGCCAGGTGTCGCGGGGGCTCGCCCCCCACGGCGCCGGTCACGGGCTCCAGGCGGACGACCGACCAGGGCATTTCGGTGACTCTCGATAACCTCCGGAGCGACCTCACGCGTCGCCTGACTGTTGAGAGCCGGCTCGATGGCAAGAGTAAGTTGAATGAAGCACTGTGAACCCGTTTGTCGGCGGCCCGACTGTGAGGTGTCGTCGCCGCCCGACTGTTGAGAACCGGCTCGATGGCAAGAGTCGGTCGCGTGAAGCACTGAAGCCAGTTTGTCGGCGGCCCGACTGTAATGTGTCGTCGCCGCCCGGCTCGATGGCGAGAGTAAGTTGAATGAAGCACTGTGAACCCGTTTGTCGGCGGCCCGACTGTGAGGTGTCGTCGCCGCCCGACTGTTGAGAACCGGCTCGATGGCAAGAGTCGGTCGCGTGAAGCACTGAAGCCAGTTTGTCGGCGGCCCGACTGTAATGTGTCGTCGCCGCCCGGCTCGATGGCGAGAGTAAGTTGAATGAAGCACTGTGAACCCGTTTGTCGGCGGCCCGACTGTGAGGTGTCGTCGCCGCCCGACTGTTGAGAACCGGCTCGATGGCGAGAGTCGGTCGCGTGAAGCCCGGTAACCCGTTCGTCGTCGGCCGAGTACGAGGCGGGCGTCGTGCGCGTCGCGGGAGGGGGTCTGCTATGCGTCTTACCCTTCCGCGCTCCGCGCCCGCCGCGCGTCCTCGCTCGCCGCCCGACGGTCGAGTCCGTCGCTCGAAGCCCAGTAACCCGTTCGTCGGCGGCCGAGTACGAGGCCGGCGTCGTGCGCGTCGCGGGAGGGGGTCTGCTATGCGTCTTACCCTTCCGCGCTCCGCGCCCGCCGCGCGTCCTCGCTCGCCGCCCGACGGCCGAGTCTGTCGAGCGAAGCCCAGTAAACCCGTTCGTCGGCGGCCGAGTCCGAGGCGGGCGTCGTGCGCGTCGCGGGAGGGGGTCTGCTATGCGTCTTACCCTTCCGCGCTCCGCGCCCGCCGCGCGTCCTCGCTCGCCGCCCGACGGCCGAGTCCGTTGGGCGAAGCCCGGTAACCCGCTCGTCCTCGGCCGAGTACGAGGCGGGCGTCGTGCGCGTCGCGGGAGGGGGTCTGCTATGCGTCTTACCCTTCCGCGCTCCGCGCCCGCCGCGCGTCCTCGCTCGCCGCCCGACGGCCGAGTCGGTTGCGCGAAGCCCGGTAACCCGTTCGTCGAGCGGCCGAGTACGAGGCCGGCGTCGTGCGCGTCGCGGGAGGGGGTCTGCTATGCGTCTTACCCTTCCGCGCTCCGCGCCCGCCGCGCGTCCTCGCTCGCCGCTCGACGGCCGAGTCCGCCGGGCGAAGCACGGTAACCCGTTCGTCGGCGGCCGAGTACGAGGCCGGCGTCGCGCGCGTCGCGGGAGGGGGTCTGCTATGCGTCTTACCCTTCCGCGCTCCGCGCCCGCCGCGCGTCCTCGCTCGCCGCTCGACGGCCGAGTCCGTTGGGCCCAGGAACCCGTTCGTCGGCGGCCGAGTACGAGGCCGGCGCGGCTTAGCCGACCTCGACGCGTGTAAATCGGCCTCCCCAGCTAAAATTTCGGCCTCTTTCCCCGGAGGTCTTTATTTTCGAAAAATTTTCTAAGTTTTTCAGCGAACATCCAGGCGGCCTCCGGCGCGGCTTAGCCGACCACGACGCGTGTAAATCGGCCTCCCCAGCTAAAATTTCGGCCTCTTTCCCCGGAGGTCTTTATTTTCGAAAAATTTTCTAAGTTTTTCAGCGAACATCCAGGCGGCCTCCGGCGCGGCTTAGCCGACCACGACGCGTGTAAATCGGCCTCCCCAGCTAAAATTTCGGCCTCTTTCCCCGGAGGTCTAGATTTTCGTAAAATTTTCCAGCGAACATCCAGGCGGCCTCCGGCGCGGCTTAGCCGACCACGACGCGTGTAAATCGGCCTCCCCAGCTAAAATTTCGGCCTCTTTCCCCGGAATTTTCGTTTTTCAGCGAACATCCAGGCGGCCTCCGGCGCGGCTTAGCCGACCACGACGCGTGTAAATCGGCCTCCCCAGCTAAAATTTCGGCCTCTTTCCCCGGAGGTCTTTATTTTCGAAAAATTTTCTAAGTTTTCAGCGAACATCCAGGCGGCCTCCGGCGCGGCTTAGCCGACCACGACGCGTGTAAATCGGCCTCCCCAGCTAAAATTTCGGCCTCTTTCCCCGGAGGTCTTTATTTTCGAAAAATTTTCTAAGTTTTCAGCGAACATCCAGGCGGCCTCCGGCGCGGCTTAGCCGACCACGACGCGTGTAAATCGGCCTCCCCAGCTAAAATTTCGGCCTCTTTCCCCGGAGGTCTTTATTTTCGAAAAATTTTCTAAGTTTTTCAGCGAACATCCAGGCGGCCTCCGGCGCGGCTTAGCCGACCACGACGCGTGTAAATCGGCCTCCCCAGCTAAAATTTCGGCCTCTTTCCCCGGAGGTCTTTATTTTCGAAAAATTTTCTAAGTTTTCAGCGAACATCCAGGCGGCCTCCGGCGCGGCTTAGCCGACCACGACGCGTGTAAATCGGCCTCCCCAGCTAAAATTTCGGCCTCTTTCCCCGGAGGTCTATATTTTCAAAAAATTTTCTAAGTTTTTCAGCGAACATCCAGGCGGCCTCCGGCGCGGCTTCGCCGACCACGACGCGTGTAAGTCGGCCTCCCCAGCTAAAATTTCGGCCTCTTTCCCCGGAGGTCTAGATTTTCGTAACATTTTCTATGTTTTTCAGCGAACATCCAGGCGACCTCCGGCGCGGCTCAGCCGACCACGACGCGTGTAAATCGGCCTCCCCAGCCCCAGAAACCGTTGCACGAAGCCCCAGTCGGCCCGACTGTTGAGAACCGACTCCGTGGCGGGGCGGAGTCGGTCGCGTGAAGCCCAGTGACCCGTTTGTCAGCCCCCGAGTATAAAAATGAAACACGGACCATGAGGCGGCGTTTGACGCCGCGGGCGCGGAAGTCGCCTCCGGTCGATCCCGGGAAACCGAAAACCTCACGGACGGCTCCGTCGACGGGCGCCGGCCAGGTGTCGCGGGGGCTCGCCCCCCACGGCGCCGGTCACGGGCTCCAGGCGGACGACCGACCAGGGCATTTCGGTGACTCTCGATAACCTCCGGAGCTGACCGCGTCGCCCCACTGTTGAGAACCGACTCCGAGGCGGGGCGGAGTCGGTCGCGTGAAGCAGAGTGACCCGTTTGTCGGCCCCCCGAGTACAAAAATGAAACACGGACCATATGTGGCGGCGTTTGACGCCGCGGGCGCGGAAGGCTCCTCCGGTCGATCCCGGGAAACCGAAAACCTCACGGACGGCTCCGTCGACGGGCGCCGGCCAGGTGTCGCGGGGGCTCGCCCCCACGGCGCCGGTCACGGGCTCCAGGCGGACGACCGACCAGGGCATTTCGGTGACTCTCGATAACCTCCGGAGCTGACCGCGTCGCCCCACTGTTGAGAACCGACTCCGAGGCGGGGCGGAGTCGGTCGCGTGAAGCAGAGTGACCCGTTTGTCGGCCCCCCGAGTACAAAAATGAAACACGGACCTGATGTGGCGGCGTTTGACGCCGCGGGCGCGGAAGGCTCCTCCGGTCGACTCTCGATAACCTCCGGAGCGACCTCACGCGTCGCCTGACTGTTGAGAGCCGGCTCGATGGCAAGAGTCGGTCGCGTGAAGCACTGAAGCCAGTTTGTCGGCGGCCCGACTGTAATGTGTCGTCGCCGCCCGGCTCGATGGCGAGAGTAAGTTGAATGAAGCACTGTGAACCCGTTTGTCGGCGGCCCGACTGTGAGGTGTCGTCGCCGCCCGACTGTTGAGAACCGGCTCGATGGCGAGAGTCGGTCGCGTGAAGCCCAGTAACCCGTTCGTCGGCGGCCGAGTACGAGGCGGGCGTCGTGCGCGTCGCGGGAGGGGGTCTGCTATGCGTCTTACCCTTCCGCGCTCCGCGCCCGCCGCGCGTCCTCGCTCGCCGCCCGACGGCCGAGTCTGTCGAGCGAAGCCCGGTAACCCGTTCGTCGAGCGGCCGAGTACGAGGCCGGCGTCGTGCGCGTCGCGGGAGGGGGTCTGCTATGCGTCTTACCCTTCCGCGCTCCGCGCCCGCCGCGCGTCCTCGCTCGCCGCTCGACGGCCGAGTCCGTCGGGCGAAGCCCGGTAACCCGTTCGTCGAGCGGCCGAGTACGAGGCCGGCGTCGTGCGCGTCGCGGGAGGGGGTCTGCTATGCGTCTTACCCTTCCGCGCTCCGCGCCCGCCGCGCGTCCTCGCTCGCCGCTCGACGGCCGAGTCCGCCGGGCGAAGCCCGGTAACCCGTTCGTCGGCGGCCGAGTACGAGGCCGGCGTCGTGCGCGTCGCGGGAGGGGGTCTGCTATGCGTCTTACCCTTCCGCGCTCCGCGCCCGCCGCGCGTCCTCGCTCGCCGCTCGACGGCCGAGTCCGTCGGGCGAAGCCCGGTAACCCGTTCGTCGAGCGGCCGAGTACGAGGCCGGCGTCGTGCGCGTCGCGGGAGGGGGTCTGCTATGCGTCTTACCCTTCCGCGCTCCGCGCCCGCCGCGCGTCCTCGCTCGCCGCTCGACGGCCGAGTCCGTCGGGCGAAGCCCGGTAACCCGTTCGTCGAGCGGCCGAGTACGAGGCCGGCGTCGTGCGCGTCGCGGGAGGGGGTCTGCTATGCGTCTTACCCTTCCGCGCTCCGCGCCCGCCGCGCGTCCTCGCTCGCCGCTCGACGGCCGAGTCCGTCGGGCGAAGCCCGGTAACCCGTTCGTCGGCGGCCGAGTACGAGGCCGGCGTCGTGCGCGTCGCGGGAGGGGGTCTGCTATGCGTCTTACCCTTCCGCGCTCCGCGCCCGCCGCGCGTCCTCGCTCGCCGCTCGACGGCCGAGTCCGCCGGGCGAAGCCCGGTAACCCGTTCGTCGGCGGCCGAGTACGAGGCCGGCGTCGTGCGCGTCGCGGGAGGGGGTCTGCTATGCGTCTTACCCTTCCGCGCTCCGCGCCCGCCGCGCGTCCTCGCTCGCCGCTCGACGGCCGAGTCCGTCGGGCGAAGCCCGGTAACCCGTTCGTCGGCGGCCGAGTACGAGGCCGGCGTCGTGCGCGTCGCGGGAGGGGGTCTGCTATGCGTCTTACCCTTCCGCGCTCCGCGCCCGCCGCGCGTCCTCGCTCGCCGCTCGACGGCCGAGTCCGCCGGGCGAAACACGGTACCCGTTCGTCGGCGGCCGAGTCCGAGGCCGGCGTCGTGCGCGTCGCGGGAGGGGGTCTGCTATGCGTCTTACCCTTCCGCGCTCCGCGCCCGCCGCGCGTCTTCGCTCGCCGCCCGACGGCCGAGTCCGTCGGGCGAAGCCCGGTAACCCGCTCGTCGTCGGCCGAGTACGAGGCGGGCGTCGTGCGCGTCGCGGGAGGGGGTCTGCTATGCGTCTTACCCTTCCGCGCTCCGCGCCCGCCGCGCGTCCTCGCTCGCCGCCCGACGGCCGAGTCGGTTGCGCGAAGCCCAGTAACAAGTGATTGGATCGGATGAGGCGGCGTCGGGCGCCGCGGGCGCGGTCGGTTCGGTGTCCGGTGTCCCTGGGAACAGGGCGCCTTTCGCCGGCCTCCCGCGCTGCGCGCCCGTCGTGCAGTCTCGCTCCGCGGGCTGAGGTGAAGCTGCGCGCTCGCGGGGGGACGGGCGGCGTGCGCGGGCGGGGTCGGTGTCCGGCGTCCCTGGTTACAGGGCGCCTTTCGCCGGCCTCGCCCCGCGCCCGCCGCGCGGTCTTACTCCGCGGGCGACCGTGAAACCGAAGCCTTGCCACTGGCGGTACGAGGCGGCGGCGGCGGCGCGAAAGGCGCGTGCCAGCCGGTGTCTGGTGGTTCTGAGGACCAGGGTCACCTTTCAACCGGCCCAGCGGGAGCGCGTCGCGCTCGTCGCCGTCGTCTCTTCCGTCGGCCGAGGTCAAGCTGCGCCGCCGCGGCGGAGTGGGCGCTGCGGGAACGAACGCCGCGCGTGGGGTGCGGTCAGGCGGCGGGTCCCGCTCTCGCGGGTCCCCGGCCGGCCTCGGCCCCCCATCGCGCCGCGCCCGCGGGCGGGACACACCCCCGGACGACGCGCGGTGCTCGTCCGCGACGATCGGTCGGCGGCGGGAGTCTTTCTTTGACGCGGGAAGTGTAGGTCCCCCGCGCCAGGCTCCCGTCGGGCGTTCCGACATTGCGGGCGAGCGGACCGGAGCCAACGGCGGACCGAATCCGCCGGCGGATGAGGCGGCGGGCGCGGGCGGGAGTTCGGCGTCCGGCGTCCCTGGGAACAGGGCGCCTTTCGCCGGCCTCGCCCCGCGCCCGTCGCGCGGCTCTCATCCGCCGGATCACTGTTGAGAAACCGACTCGCTGGCGGAGTCGGTCCCAGTAAAGTAACCCGTTCGTCGGCGGCCGAGCGCGAGGCCGGCGTCGTGCGCGTCGCGGGAGGGGGTCTGCTATGCGTCTTACCCTTCCGCGCTCCGCGCCCGCCGCTCGGTCTCGCTCTCGCCGCCCGACGGCCGGGTACCGGCTCGATGGCAAGAGTCCGGTTGTCGGCGGCTCAGCGCGAGGCGGCGTCGGGCGTCAGTCGCCTTGGGCGCGGGAGGGGGTCTGCTAGTCGTCTTACCCTTCCGCGCTCCGCGCCCGACGCGCCTCGGCGCTCCCGACCGGCAGATAAGCCCGCCAGGAGGCGGATGAGCGCGCGACGGGACGAGCGGCGTGGCGCTCCCTCACCACCCGGCGTCGCGCGCGAGGTCGGGCATCGGCCCGGTCTAACCTCGGCAGGAAAGCGCGTGTGTATTGGTCGCCGGAATGCACGAGGCCCACGAGTGTCGAGAACCGTCTCGATGGCGAGAGTCGGTTGCTCTAAGCCCAGAAACCCGTTCGTCGGCGGCCGAGTACGAGGCGGGCGTCGCGCGCGGGCGCGGGAGGGGGTCTGCTAGTCGTCTTACCCTTCCGCGCTCCGCGCCCGCCGCGCGCCCTCGCTCGCCGCCGACGGCCGAGTCGGAAGTGCGAAGCCCAGTGAGCCGCGCGTCGGCCCCCGAGTATAAAAATGAAACACGGACCATGAGGCGGCGTTTGACGCCGCGGGCGCGGAAGTCGCCTCCGGTCGATCCTGGGAAACCGAAAACCTCACGGACGGCTCCGTCGACGGGCGCCGGCCAGGCGTCGGGGGGGCTCGCCCCCACGGCGCCGGTCACGGGCTCCAGGCGGACGACCGACCAGGGCATTTCGGTGACTCTCGATAACCTCCGGAGCTGACCGCGTCGCCCGACTGTTGAGGACCGACTACGGGGCGGAGTCGGTTGCGTGAAGCACTGTGAAACCCGTTTGTCGGCGGCCGAGTATGACAGTATCTCGCCGCCCGACTGTTGAGAACAGGCTCGATACGAGTCGGTAGCGGGAAGCACTGAAACCCGCTTGTCGGCGGCCGAGTATGGAGGGTATCTCGCCGCCCGACTGTAGAGAACCGGCTCGATGGCAAGAGTCGGTTGTTTGAAGCACTGAAATCCGCTTGTCGGCGGACGAGTACGATGGTATCTCGCCGCCCGACCGTTTAGAACAGGCTCAATAAGAGTCGCTAGCGGGAAGCACTGAAACCCGCTTGTCGGCGGCCGAGTATGGTAGTATCTCGCCGCCCGACCGTTTAGAACAGGCTCAATAAGAGTCGCTAGCGGGAAGCACTGAAACCCGCTTGTCGGCGGCCGAGTATGGTAGTATCTCGCCGCCCGACCGTTGAGACCCGTCTCGATGGCAAGAGTCGGTCGCGTGAAGCCCAGTAACCTGTTCGTCGGCGGCCGAGTACGAGGCGGGCGTCGCGCGCGGGCGCGGGAGGGGGTCTGCTATGCGTCTTACCCTTCCGCGCTCCGCGCCCGCCGCGCGTCCTCGCTCGCCGCCCGACGGCCGAGTCCGTTGAGCGAAGCCCAGTAAACACCCGCACGTCGGCGGCCGAGTCCGAGGCGGGCGTCGCGCGCGGGCGCGGGAGGGGGTCTGCTAGTCGTCTTACCCTTCCGCGCTCCGCGCCCGCCGCGCGTCCTCGCTCGACGCCCGACCGTTGAGAACCGTCTCGATGGCAGAGTCGGTTGCGCGAAGCCCCGTGAAGTACAAGTCGAAGTGAAACGGATCGGATGAGGCGGCGTCGGGCGCCACGGGCGCGGTATGTTCGGTGTCCGGTGTCCCTGGGAACAGGGCGCCTTTCGCCGGCCTCCCGCGCTGCGCGCCCGTCGTGCAGTCTCGCTCCGCGGGCTGAGGTGAAGCCGCGCGCTCGCGGGGGGACGGGCGGCGTGCGCGGGCGGGGTCGGTGTCCGGCGTCCCTGGTTACAGGGCGCCTTTCGCCGGCCTCGCCCCGCGCCCGCCGCGCGGTCTTACTCCGCGGGCGACCGTGGAACCGAAGCCTTGCCACTGGCGGTACGAGGCGGCGGCAGCGGCGCGAAAGGCGCGTGCCAGCCGGTTTCTGGTGGTTCTGAGGACCAGGGTCACCTTTCAACCGGCCCAGCGGGAGCGCGTCGCGCTCGTCGCCGTCGTCTCTTCCGTCGGCCGAGGTCAAGCTGCGCCGCCGCGGCGGAGTGGGCGCTGCGGGAACGAATGCCGGGCGTGGGGTGCGGTCAGGCGGCGGGTCCCGCTCTCGCGGGTCCCCGGCCGTCCTCGGCCCCCCATCGCGCCGCGCCCCGCGGGCGGGACACACCCCCGGACGACGCGCGGTGCTCGTCCGCGATGATCGGTCGGCGGCCGGAGTCTTTCTTTGACGCGGGAAGTGTAGGTCCCCCGCGCCAGGCTCCCGTCGGGCGTTCCGACTTTGCGGGCGAGCGGACCGGAGCCAACGGCGGACCGAATCCACCGGCGGATGAGGCGGCGGGCGCCGCGGGCGCGGGCGGGTCGGTGTCCGGCGTCCCTGGGAACAGGGCGCCTTTCGCCGGCCTCGCCCCGCGCCCGGCGCCCGTCGCGCGGGTCTCATCGGCCGGCTCACTGTCGAGAAACCGACTCGCTGGCGGAGTCGGTCCCAGTAAAGTAAACCCGTTTGTCGGCGGCCGAGCGCGAGGCGGCGTCGGGCGCGGAGGGCGCGGGAGGGGGTCTGCTATGCGACTTTCCCTTCCGCGCGCTCCGGGCCCGGCGCGCGGTCTCGCTCTCGCCGCCCGACGGCCGGGTACCGGCTCGATGGCAAGAGTCCGGTTGTCGGCGGCTCAGCGCGAGGCGGCGGCGGGCGTCAGTCGCCTTGGGCGCGGGAGGGGGTCTGCTACGCGTCTTACCCTTCCGCGCTCCGCGCCCGACGCGCCTCGGCGCTCCCGACCGGCAGATAAGCCCGCCAGGAGGCGGATGAGCGCGCGACGGTACGAGCGGCGTGGCGCTCCCACACCAACCGGCGTCGCGCGCGAGGTCGGGCATCGGCCCGGTCTAACCTCGGCAGGAAAGCGCGTGTGTATTGGTCGCCGGAATGCACGAGGCCACGAGTGTCGAGAACCGTCTCGATGGCGAGAGTCGGTTGCTCTAAGCCCAGAAACCTGTTTGTCGGCGGCCGAGTACGAGGCGGGCGTCGTGCGCGTCGCGGGAGGGGGTCTGCTATGCGTCTTACCCTTCCGCGCTCCGCGCCCGCCGCGCGTCCTCGCTCGACGCCCGACCGTTGGACCGTCTCGATGGCCGAGTCGGTCGCGCGAACCCGTTCGTCGGCGGCCGAGTACGAGGCGGGCGTCGTGCGCGTCGCGGGAGGGGGTCTGCTATGCGTCTTACCCTTCCGCGCTCCGCGCCCGCCGCGCGTCCTCGCTCGCCGCCCGACGGCCGAGTCCGTCGCGCGAAGCCCAGGAACCCGTTCGTCGGCGGCCGAGGCCGGCGTCGTGCGCGTCGCGGGAGGGGGTCTGCTATGCGTCTTACCCTTCCGCGCTCCGCGCCCGCCGCGCGTCCTCGCTCGCCGCTCGACGGCCGAGTCCGTCGGGCGAAGCCCAGGAACCCGTTCGTCGGCGGCCGAGGCCGGCGTCGTGCGCGTCGCGGGAGGGGGTCTGCTATGCGTCTTACCCTTCCGCGCTCCGCGCCCGCCGCTCGTCCTCGCTCGCCGCCCGACGGCCGAGTCCCTTGAGCGAAGCCCAGGAACCGTTCGTCGGCGGCCGAGTACGAGGCCGGCGTCGTGCGCGTCGCGGGAGGGGGTCTGCTATGCGTCTTACCCTTCCGCGCTCCGCGCCCGCCGCGCGTCCTCGCTCGCCGCTCGACGGCCGAGTCCGTCGGGCGAAGCCCAGGAACCCGTTCGTCGGCGGCCGAGGCCGGCGTCGTGCGCGTCGCGGGAGGGGGTCTGCTATGCGTCTTACCCTTCCGCGCTCCGCGCCCGCCGCTCGTCCTCGCTCGCCGCCCGACGGCCGAGTCCCTTGAGCGAAGCCCAGGAACCGTTCGTCGGCGGCCGAGTACGAGGCCGGCGTCGTGCGCGTCGCGGGAGGGGGTCTGCTATGCGTCTTACCCTTCCGCGCTCCGCGCCCGCCGCGCGTCCTCGCTCGCCGCTCGACGGCCGAGTCCGTCGGGCGAAGCCCAGGAACCCGTTCGTCGGCGGCCGAGGCCGGCGTCGTGCGCGTCGCGGGAGGGGGTCTGCTATGCGTCTTACCCTTCCGCGCTCCGCGCCCGCCGCTCGTCCTCGCTCGCCGCCCGACGGCCGAGTCCCTTGAGCGAAGCCCAGGAACCGTTCGTCGGCGGCCGAGTACGAGGCCGGCGTCGTGCGCGTCGCGGGAGGGGGTCTGCTATGCGTCTTACCCTTCCGCGCTCCGCGCCCGCCGCGCGTCCTCGCTCGCCGCTCGACGGCCGAGTCCGTCGGGCGAAGCCCAGGAACCCGTTCGTCGGCGGCCGAGGCCGGCGTCGTGCGCGTCGCGGGAGGGGGTCTGCTAGTCGTCTTACCCTTCCGCGCTCCGCGCCCGCCGCGCGTCCTCGCTCGCCGCCCGACGGCCGAGTCCCTTGAGCGAAGCCCAGGAACCGTTCGTCGGCGGCCGAGTACGAGGCCGGCGTCGTGCGCGTCGCGGGAGGGGGTCTGCTATGCGTCTTACCCTTCCGCG
>NW_028296995.1:55000-63074 GCF_051943395.1 Hippocampus bargibanti
CTCGCGGAGGTCTTGAGGCCGAAGGGGAACCAGCAAAGTCGGGCAGGTGGCGCTGGAGGTCGGCGTCTGGTTCCAGAGTTCCAGACCGGGCATTCGCGGAGGTCTTGAGGCCGAAGGGGAACCAGCAAAGTCGGGCAGGCGGCGCTGGAGGTCGGCGTCTGGTTCCAGAGTTCCAGACCGGGCACTCGCGGAGGTCTTGAGGCCGAAGGGGAACCAGCGAAGTCGGGCAGGTGGCGTTTGCCTCCGGCCTCTATCCTCCAGGCGCCAGACCGGCTACCTACGGAGGTGTTGAGGCCGGGAGGCAAGCGCCATCGGCGGCCGTTCAAGTGCGGGAACTACCAGGGGCGCGGCGACTTGGGGAGCGGCGCTGGGGGGAGAAAAAAAGCCCGAGACAAAGCCTCAAAGCCGGGTAAAAAAAATTCGGGAACTACCAGGGGTCGTGGCGACTTGGAGCGCGGCGCTGGGGGGAGAAAAAAGCCGGAGATTAAGCCTCAAGGCCGGGGAAAAAAAAATTGGGAACTACCAGGGGTCGTGGAGACTGGGAAGCGGCGCTGGGGACTAAAAAAAGGAAAAAAGAACCCGAAACCAAACGCCTCCCAGGCGGACTGAGCTGAAGTCAAACGCCTCCCAGGGAACCAGAGCCGGAGGTAAACGCCTCCCAGGGAACCAGAGCCGGAGGCAAACGCCTCCCAGGCGGCGAGAGCCGAAGGCAAACGCCTCCCAGGCGGACCGAGCTGGAGGCAAACGCCTCCCAGGCGGCGAGAGCCGAAGGCAAACGCCTCCCAGGCGGACCGAGCTGGAGGTAAACGCCTCCCAGGGAACCAGAGCCCGAAGGTAAACGCCTCCCAGGCGGCGAGAGCCGAAGGCAAACGCCTCCCAGGCGGACTGAGCTGGAGGCAAACGCCTCCCAGGGAACCAGAGCTGGGGTAAACGCCTCCCAGGCGGCGACAGCCGGTCCCCAGACGCCGCCCGGGGAACCGCGTCGGGTGGGACTGAGCTGGAGGGTGACGCAGCCTCCCTGGAAGTCTGACAGCGGGGCTTTGCGGAGGTCTCCAAGCCGGCTATCAAGCACCAAAGGCGGGCATGCGTGGGGGAATCTCGGCCTCCAGTTTTGAAATATTTTCTAAGTGTTGGAGCTCCAGCAAGGGGGCGAGAGCCGGTCCCCAGACGCCGCCCGGGGAACCGCGTCGGGTGGGACTGAGCTGGAGGGTGACGCAGCCTCCCTGGAAGTCTGACAGCGGGGCTTTGCGGAGGTCTCCAAGCCGGCTATCAAGCACCAAAGGCGGGCATGCGTGGGGGAATCTCGGCCTGTCCCTTTTGGAATATTTTCTAAGTGTTTGAGCTCCAGCAAGGGGGCGAATGCCGGTCCCCAGACGCCGCCCGGGGAACCAGAGCTGGGGGGGACTGAGCTGGAGGATGGAGCAGCCTCCCTGGAAGTCTGACAGCGGGGCTTTGCGGAGGTCTCCAAGCCGGCTATCAAGCACCAAAGGCGGGCATGCGTGGGGGAATCTCGGCCTCCACTTTTGAAATATTTTCTAAGTGTTGGAGCTCCAGCAAGGGGGCGAGAGCCGGTCCCCAGACGCCGCCCGGGGAACCAGAGCTGGGGGGGAGTGAGCTGGAGGGGAGCAGCCTCCCTGGAAGTCTGACAGCGGAGGTCTCCAAGCCGGTCAAGCACCAAAGGCGGGATGCGTGGGGGAATCTCGGCCTCCACTTTTGGAATATTTTCGCAGCCTCCCTGGAAGTCTGACAGCGAGCCAGCCGGTCCCCAGACGCCGCCCGGGGAACCAGAGCTGGGGGGACTGAGCTGGAGGATGGAGCAGCCTCCCTGGAAGTCTGACAGCGGGGCTTTGCGGAGGTCTCCAAGCCGGCTATCAAGCACCAAAGGCGGGCATGCGTGGGGGAATCTCGGCCTCCACTTTTGGAATATTTTCTAAGTGTTGGAGCTCCAGCAAGGGGGCGAGAGCCGGTCCCCAGACGCCGCCCGGGGAACCAGCGCTGGGGGTGGGACTGAGCTGGAGGGTGACGCAGCCTCCCTGGAGGTCCCCAGCCGGCTGTCAAGCACCAAAGGCGGGCATGCGTGGGGGAATCTCGGCCTCCACTTTTTGAATATTTTCTAAGTGTTGGAGCTCCAGCAAGGGGGCGACAGCCGGTCCCCAGACGCCGCCGGGGAACCAGAGCTCGGGTGGGACTGAGCTGGAGGATGGAGCAGCCTCCCTGGAAGTCTGACAGCGGGGCTTTGCGGCCAGCCGGTCCCCAGACGCCGCCCGGGGAACCAGAGCGGGGGTGGGACTGAGCTGGAGGATGGAGCAGCCTCCCTGGAAGTCTGACAGCGGGGGTTTGCGGAGGTCTCCAAGCCGGCTATCAAGCACCAAAGGCGGGCATGCGTGGGGGAATCTCGGCCTCCACTTTTGGAATATTTTCTAAGTGTTTGAGCTCCAGCAAGGGGGCGGTCCCCAGACGCGGCCCCCCAGACGCCGCCCTGGAAGGACAGCGGGCCAGCCGGTCCCCAGACGCCGCCCGGGGAACCAGAGCTGCGGGGGAGTGGCTGGAGGAGCTGGAGTCTGACAGCGGGCCAGCCGGTCCCCAGACGCCGCCCGGGGAACCAGAGTGAGCTGGAGGATGGAGCAGCCTCCCTGGAAGTCTGACAGCGGGGGTTTGCGGAGGTCTCCAAGCCGCTATCAAGCACCAAAGGCGGGCATGCGTGGGGGAATCTCGGCCTCCACTTTTTGAAATAAGTGTTGGAGCTTTCTAAGTGTTGGAGCTCCAGCAAGGGGGCGACAGCCGGTCCCCAGACGCCGCCCGGGGAACCGCGTCGGGTGGGACTGAGCTGGAGGGTGGAGCAGCCTCCCTGGAAGTCTGACAGCGGGGGTTTACGGAGGTCTCCAAGCCGGCTATCAAGCACCAAAGGCGGGCATGCGTGGGGGAATCTCGGCCTCCACTTTTGAAATATTTTCTAAGTGTTTGAGCTCCAGCAAGGGGGCGAACGCCGGTCCCCAGACGCCGCCCGGGGAACCAGAGCTGGGGGGGAGTGAGCTGGGGATGGAGCAGCCTCCCTGGAAGTCTGACAGCGGGGGTTTGCGGAGGTCCCCAAGCCGGCTATCAAGCACCAAAGGCGGGCATGCGTGGGGGAATCTCGGCCTCCACTTTTTGAAATATTTTCTAAGTGTTTGAGCTCCAGCAAGCGGCGCCAGCCGGTCCCCAGACGCCGCCCGGGGAACCAGAGCTGGGGGGGAGTGAGCTGGAGGATGGAGCAGCCTCCCTGGAAGTCTGACAGCGGGGCTTTGCGGAGGTCTCCAAGCCGACTATCAAGCACCAAAGGCGGGCATGCGTGGGGGAATCTCGGCCTCCACTTTTGGAATATTTTCTAAGTGTTTGAGCTCCAGCAAGGGGGCGAACGCCGGTCCCCAGACGCCGCCCGGGGAACCAGAGCTGGGGGGAGTGAGCTGGGGGACTGAGCTGGAAGGGGATGGAGCAGCCTCCCTGGAAGTCTGACAGCGGGGGTTTGCGGAGGTCTCCAAGCCGACTATCAAGCACCAAAGGCGGGCATGCGTGGGGGAATCTCGGCCTCCACTTTTGAAATATTTTCTAAGTGTTTGAGCTCCAGCAAGGGGGCCAGCCGGTCCCCAGACGCCGCCCGGGGAACCAGAGCTGGGGGGGAGTGAGCTGGAGGATGGAGCAGCCTCCCTGGAAGTCTGACAGCGGGGCTTTGCGGAGGTCTCCAAGCCGCTATCAAGCACCAAAGGCGGGCATGCGTGGGGGAATCTCGGCCTCCACTTTTTGAATATTTTCTAAGTGTTGGAGCTCCAGCAAGGGGGCGACAGCCGGTCCCCAGACGCCGCCCGGGGAACCAGAGCTGGGTGGGACTGAGCTGGAGGATGGAGCAGCCTCCCTGGAAGTCTGACAGCGGGGGTTTGCGGAGGTCTCCAAGCCGGCTATCAAGCACCAAAGGCGGGCATGCGTGGGGGAATCTCGGCCTCCACTTTTGAAATATTTTCTAAGTGTTTGAGCTCCAGCAAGGGGGCGAACGCCGGTCCCCAGACGCCGCCCGGGGAACCAGAGCTGCGGGGGAGTGAGCTGGGGGATGGAGCAGCCTCCCTGGAAGTCTGACAGCGGGCCAGCCGGTCCCCAGACGCCGCCCGGGGACAGCTGGGGGGGAGTGAGCTGGAGGATGGAGCAGCCTCCCTGGAAGCCGGTCCCCAGACGCCGCCCGGGGAACCAGAGCTGTGGGGGGAGTGAGCTGGAGGATGGAGCAGCCTCCCTGGAAGTCTGACAGCGGGCCAGCCGGTCCCCAGACGCCGCCCGGGGAACCAGAGCTGCGGGCATGCGAGTGAGCTGGAGGATGGAGCAGCCTCCCTGGAAGTCTGACAGCGGGGCTTTGCGGAGGTCTCCAAGCCGGCTATCAAGCACCAAAGGCGGGCATGCGTGGGGGAATCTCGGCCTCCACTTTTTGAATATTTTCTAAGTGTTGGAGCTCCAGCAAGGGGGCAGCCGGTCCCCAGACGCCGCCCGGGGAACCAGAGTCGGGGGGGGACTGAGCTGGAGGGTGATGGAGCAGCCTCCCTGGAAGTCTGACAGCGGGGGTTTACGGAGGTCTCCAAGCCGGCTATCAAGCACCAAAGGCGGGCATGCGTGGGGGAATCTCGGCCTCCACTTTTGAAATATTTTCTAAGTGTTTGAGCTCCAGCAAGGGGGCGAACGCCGGTCCCCAGACGCCGCCCGGGGAACCAGAGCTGCGGGGGAGTGAGCTGGGGGATGGAGCAGCCTCCCTGGAAGTCTGACAGCGGGCCAGCCGGTCCCCAGACGCCGCCCGGGGAACCAGAGCTGCGGGGGAGTGAGCTGGAGGATGGAGCAGCCTCCCTGGAAGTCTGACAGCGGGCCAGCCGGTCCCCAGACGCCGCCCGGGGAACCAGAGCTGCGGGGGAGTGAGCTGGAGGATGGAGCAGCCTCCCTGGAAGTCTGACAGCGGGGCTTTGCGGAGGTCTCCAAGCCGACTATCAAGCACCAAAGGCGGGCATGCTTGGGGGAATCTCGGCCTCCAGTTTTGAAATATTTTCTAAGTGTTTGAGCTCCAGCAAGACGGCGAATGCCGGTCCCCAGACGCCGCCCGGGGAACCAGAGCTGGGGGGGAGTGAGCTGGAGGATGGAGCAGCCTCCCTGGAAGTCTGACAGCGGGGCTTTGCGGAGGTCTCCAAGCCGGCTATCAAGCACCAAAGGCGGGCATGCTTGGGGGAATCTCGGCCTCCACTTTTTGAATATTTTCTAAGTGTTTGAGCTCCAGCAAGGGGGCGAATGCCGGTCCCCAGACGCCGCCCGGGGAACCAGAGCTGCGGGGGAGTGAGCTGGGTGATGGAGCAGCCTCCCTGGAAGTCTGACAGCGGGCCAGCCGGTCCCCAGACGCCGCCCGGGGAACCAGAGCTGCGGTGGAGTGAGCTGGGTGATGGAGCAGCCTCCCTGGAAGTCTGACAGCGGGGGTTTACGGAGGTCTCCAAGCCGACTATCAAGCACCAAAGGCGGGCATGCGTGGGGGAATCTCGGCCTCTACTTTTGAAATATTTTCTAAGTGTTTGAGCTCCAGCAAGACGGCGAACGCCGGTCCCCAGACGCCGCCCGGGGAACCAGAGCTGGGGGGGAGTGAGCTGGGTGATGGAGCAGCCTCCCTGGAAGTCTGACAGCGGGCCAGCCGGTCCCCAGACGCCGCCCGGGGAACCAGAGCTGCGGGGGAGTGAGCTGGGTGATGGAGCAGCCTCCCTGGAAGTCTGACAGCGGGCCAGCCGGTCCCCAGACGCCGCCCGGGGAACCAGAGCTGGGTGTAATTGAGCTGGGTGATGGAGCAGCCTCCCTGGAAGTCTGACAGCGGGGGTTTGCGGAGGTCTCCAAGCCGACTATCAAGCACCAAAGGCGGGCATGCGTGGGGGAATCTCGGCCTCCACTTTTGGAATATTTTCTAAGTGTTTGAGCTCCAGCAAGGGGGCGAACGCCGGTCCCCAGACGCCGCCCGGGGAACCAGAGCTGGGGGGGAGTGAGCTGGGTGATGGAGCAGCCTCCCTGGAAGTCTGACAGCGGGCCAGCCGGTCCCCAGACGCCGCCCGGCGAACGCCAGAGCGGGGAACCAGAGCTGGGGGGGGAATGAGCTGGAGGATGAAGCAGCCTCCCTGGAAGTCTGACAGCGGGCCAGCCGGTCCCCAGACGCCGCCCGGGGAACCAGAGCTGGGGGGGGGGGAGTGAGCTGGAGGATGGAGCAGCCTCCCTGGAAGTCTGACAGCGAGCCAGCCGGTCCCCAGACGCCGCCCGGGGAACCAGAGCTGGGGTGGAGTGAGCTGGAGGATGGAGCAGCCTCCCTGGAAGTCTGACAGCGGGGGTTTACGGAGGTCTCCAAGCCGACTATCAAGCACCAAAGGCGGGCATGCGTGGGGGAATCTCGGCCTCCACTTTTGGAATATTTTCTAAGTGTTGGAGCTCCAGCAAGGGGCGAATGCCGGTCCCCAGACGCCGCCCGGGGGGAACCAGAGCTCCCCAGACGCCGCCCGGGGAACCAGAGCTGACAGCGGGCCATTGCTGGGCGGGGGAGTGAGCTGGAGGATGGAGCAGCCTCCCTGGAAGTCTGACAGCGGGGTCTCCAAGCCGACTTTTGCGCCTCCACTTTTTGAATATTTTCTAAGTGTTGGAGCTCAAGCCGACTATCAAGCACCAAAGGCGGGCGTGCATGGGGGAATCTCGGCCTCCACTTTTTGAATATTTTCTAAGTGTTGGAGCTCCAGCAAGACGGCGAACGCCGGTCCCCAGACGCCGCCCGGGGAACCAGAGCTGCGGGGGAGTGAGCTGGAGGATGGAGCAGCCTCCCTGGAAGTCTGACAGCGGGCCAGCCGGTCCCCAGACGCCGCCCGGGGAACCAGAGCTGGGTGTAATTGAGCTGGAGGATGGAGCAGCCTCCCTGGAAGTCTGACAGCGGGGGTTTGCGGAGGTCTCCAAGCCGACTATCAAGCACCAAAGGCGGGCATGCGTGGGGGAATCTCGGCCTCCACTTTTGGAATATTTTCTAAGTGTTTGAGCTCCAGCAAGACGGCGAATGCCGGTCCCCAGACGCCGCCCGGGGAACCAGAGCTGCGGGGGAGTGAGCTGGAGGATGAAGCAGCCTCCCTGGAAGTCTGACAGCGGGCCAGCCGGTCCCCAGACGCCGCCCGGGGAACCAGAGCTGCGGGGGAGTGAGCTGGAGGATGAAGCAGCCTCCATGGAAGTCTGACAGCGGGCCAGCCGGTCCCCAGACGCCGCCCGGGGAACCAGAGCTGGGTGTAATTGAGCTGGAGGATGGAGCAGCCTCCCTGGAAGTCTGACAGCGGGGCTTTGCGGAGGTCTCCAAGCCGACTATCAAGCACCAAAGGCGGGCATGCGTGGGGGAATCTCGGCCTCCACTTTTGGAATATTTTCTAAGTGTTTGAGCTCCAGCAAGGGGGCGAATGCCGGTCCCCAGACGCCGCCCGGGGAACCAGAGCTGCGGGGGAGTGAGCTGGAGGATGAAGCAGCCTCCATGGAAGTCTGACAGCGGGCCAGCCGGACCCCAGACGCCGCCCGGGGAACCAGAGCTGGGTGTAATTGAGCTGGAGGATGGAGCAGCCTCCCTGGAAGTCTGACAGCGGGGGTTTGCGGAGGTCTCCAAGCCGACTATCAAGCACCAAAGGCGGGCATGCTTGGGGGAATCTCGGCCTCCACTTTTGGAATATTTTCTAAGTGTTTGAGCTCCAGCAAGACGGCGAATGCCGGTCCCCAGACGCCGCCCGGGGAACCAGAGCTGGGGGGGAGTGAGCTGGAGGATGGAGCAGCCTCCCTGGAAGTCTGACAGCGGGGGTTTGAGCGGAGGTCTCCCTGGAAGACAGCGCCGAGGTCTCCAAGCCGACTATCAAGCACCAAAGGCGGGCGTGCTTGGGGGAATCTCGGCCTCCACTTTTGGAATATTTTCTAAGTGTTTGAGCTCCAGCAAGGGGGCGAATGCCGGTCCCCAGACGCCGCCCGGGGAACCAGAGCTGGGTGTAATTGAGCTGGAGGATGGAGCAGCCTCCCTGGAAGTCTGACAGCGGGG
>NW_028296996.1:0-2500 GCF_051943395.1 Hippocampus bargibanti
CATTAGCTTATGGTATTGATATTTATACAGTCATTGTGTGCTGAATCAATGCAGGGGTCAAATCTGGCCTTCCACGTCATTTTATTCGGCCCGCGAAAGCAAATCAAACTTGATTGAGCTGATGATGAGTGACCTACGTACATGTAATACTCAGAAAATTGTCACATCTCGTTGCCATCCGGGGCCCCCGCCCCTCCTGTCACCTCCTCGCCAACTGGGTGGCCTCCAAAACGTACACCTGGGTCCCACGCGATTGATTTCACATGGTCCTCGATAATCGCCCGCTCATCCCCCTGGTTTTTGGCATTGCCGTTTCCACTTCCGTGCCGGTCGCTTATTCGTTACTTCCTCACCATCCCGTTTTTTATATTGTCTTGCCGAAAGACTCTTTATCCTCCAAGCTGACCCGGTATTTGGGTCCTCCCTACACCAAGGTCCGTCGCTCGATGTCTCCTCCAGCACCGGCATGTCCACAATATCCGACACCCGACCCCCCGCTTGGATTTTCCCTGAAGGGCGGACGTTCGCCCGGCCCGGCATTGAAAGCCCACGCCCTCCCGCTGGCCAACGCCTAAGGGTGAAAGTCATCGCCCTCGTTCCTTCCCCCCCGCCCGTGGGCAGGGACGCCCCCGCCCCAACCCTCCGCTCCGGCAAACCAGCCGGTCATTCCAATCAGGGCGCCGTGTTTGAACAACTCTGCCCTCTTCAGAGCAGGTCCTTCATACACCTTGGGGAAGCGATCTGGTTAAGCGCTTGAATCCGACAGCCTGCAGCTGGTTGAAGGACACTGCATTCGCCGGTACACCATAAAGTGCTGATTGTCAGTGAATTTAGACTACAGACGTTCAGGCCATGCATCCGCAGTGTCACAAGTCAATGGCCAGGCGGCTGCGGCCACACGTTGAGGGGGTTTTATTCGCCCGCTGAATCGCAAACAAACTTGTTGGTAGCTGATGATGAGTGACCCTACGTACATGTAATACTCAGGAACTTGAATCTGTATTTTCAAGGAAAGTTTAAGGTAATTTAAGTCTTCCACGAATTCCACTTGCAACACACCGCAGAAACTCAATCCAGTGGCTATTTGACGGTATACATGGCGATTGACAACGCAATTTCAAGCTTTTATTTGTTCGAATTGTTATTATTATGGTTTACAGCTTATGAAAACCGTAAAATCAGTCTAAAAAAAATCAACATCACATGAAATTAACAGAAAAATGAGTTTAAATCATTGAAATGTCAGCCATCATAAATGTATAATTATTTTAAGTACTCAGTACGTGGTTGGGTGCCCATTTGCCTGAATTACTGCTTCAATGTTGCGTGGCATGTTTGATATCAGCATGTGGCACTCTTTAGGTGTTATGGAAAAGCACCATGTTTCAATAGCGGCCTTCAGCTCTTTTGCATTGATCGGTCTCATGTTTCTCATCTTCCTCTTGACGATGGACCACAATTTTCAATGGGATTGAGGATTGAGGATTGAGGTCAGGTGAGTTTGTTGGCCAATCAAGCACAGGAATCCCATGGTCTGACCCAGCCTTTGGTACTTTTGGCCAAGTGAGCGGGTGCGGAGACCTGTTGGAAAATTAAATCAGCATCTCCAAAGAGCTGATCTGCCGAAGGAAGCATGAAGTGCTCTAAAATATTTTGATACCTGGCTTCATTGATTCTGGACTTTATAAAGAATAGTGGACCAACACCATGGCAGCTCAAACCATAACAGATTGTGGAAACTTCACATTGGACTTCAAGCATTTTGGGTTGTTGGCCTCTCCTTTCTTCCGCCAGACTCCGGGACCTTTATTTCCAAAGGAGATGCTGAATTTGCTTTCATTAGAAAAGAGCACTTTGGACCATTGAGCCACAGAACAGTTCTTTTTTTTCTTTGGCCCAGGTAAGACGTTTCTGGCGGTATTTTTTGTTCAGGAGTAGCTTAACCGGAGGAATACGACACTTGAAGTACATATCCAGGATTCGTCTGCATGCTCACTCGGCTAAAAGTCCAAAAGCCTGGTTCAATGACCACGAGTTTTCATTTGTAAATTTTTGAATCTCTGATTTTTGCAGTTCTCATAAGCTGTAAGCCATAATAAATCAAAATTCTCACAAATAAAATCTTGAAATGTCTTGCAATGGCTGTTATGAGCCTAAATAATGTATTCATTTCACCTTTTAAGTTGAACTACTGAAATGGATGAATATTTTTACATTGTTCTAATGTTCCTGTATTACCTGTACAATAAAGTATCTGCATGTATGTGCACAAGGTGGCATGGCTACGTAGCAAGTCAGTGTGGCTGCAATGATGGAGATCAATTGGTAACAAGTAGAGACGCTTACCCTTGGACTGCTGAGTGGACTGATAGAAAGACCAGGGGATACTCCACTGATTGACCGCGACCTACACATGTGCACAAAACAATGAAAGTCACCTGGCATTAATTATTCAATTCATAAGATCATCTTCAGAGGTTTGATTCGCATGTTTGTTTTG
>NW_028296997.1:0-100000 GCF_051943395.1 Hippocampus bargibanti
TGCGCTAAAAAGGCCTTCCTATGCATGGTCGTTTTTTGCGTCAAAAATGCCTTACTATACATGGTCGTTTTTGTGGTCAAAGAGCCTTACTATACATGGTCGTTTTTTGCGCTAAAAACGCCTTACTACACTATACTATACTTAATGTTTTCTTCATGGTTTTAAGATTTATGATGAAATTAGTGTCTATATAGGCTGGAGAGTGCTAATCTGACACGTATACAATTGAAAACATGAAAATTCAGCCTTTTGTTTAGCTGTGAAGATCATATGAACTTTTTAATGCCTTAAAGGCATTTTCAGAGCAAGAGAAACACGTTTTCTGAACTTAATGTTTTATTCGTTGTTTTAACTTTTTTTGATGAAATTAGTGTCTATATAGGCTGCAGAGTGCTCATCTGACACTTATACAAGTGAAAACATGAAGTTTCAGCCTTTTGTTTAGCTGTGAGAATCATATGAACTTTTTATTGCCTTAAACACATTTTCAGAGCAAGAGAAACATGTTTTCTGAACTTAATGTTTTCTTCATGGTTTTAAGTTTTTTGATGAAATTAGTGTCTATATAGGCTGCAGAGTGCTCATCTGACACTTATACAAGTGAAAACAAGAAGATTCAGCCTTTTGTTTAGCTGTGAGGATCATATGAACTTTTTATTGCCTTAAACGCATTTTCAGAGGAAGTAAAACACGTTTTCTGAACTAAATATTTTTTCATTGGTTTTACCGTATTTTCACGACCAAAGAGCGCACCGTGTGAAAAGGCGCAGTCTCATTTATGTGTGCCATTTCTGTATTTAATACACACATTGGGCGCACCGGATTAAAGGACGCAAGTTTTATATACCGGTACATATCCTCTCCTGCCATACGAGCGTCCGCCTTACCACAACATACAGGCGTATTTAAAAAATAGATCGGGAGCAAAACTGAGTTTTTTAGTGCTTTATTTAGTAAGAACATTTTGTGATCATCGCTCAATAGGCGTCGGCATGGTAAAAACAAGCACATTACCGGTAACAGAATCGAACAGTTGCGCTAAATCCAATATGGCAGGTTCGCTTTCTTCACTGGAGGTTACTTTCTGTCCCGTGCGGCTCCTCGGAAATAATGCCGGCTTTTCCGAAAGCTCGAACCACCGTGCCAGCAGACACGTTAGCCCGCCCGGCTTAAAATGCGTTTGAGGCAATAAAAAGTTGGTATGATGATCACAGCTAAACAAAAGGGGTGGCTGCAAAAAAAAGCTTACAGCACCTGGTATTCCCAGGCAGTCTCCCATCCAAGTACTAAGCAGGCCCGATCCTGCTTAGCTTCCGAGATCAGATGAGATTGGGCATTCTCAGGGTAGTATGGACCTAAGCGAGGGAATGTGCCAGAAAATCCCTCTTTATAGTGTTGCAGGGAGAGCGTCTTTCTTTGCTCATGGTGTTCGTTCTTGTCGGATGATGGTTATTTGGTTTTCCAAATACAGGCTTGAATTGATGAAGGTGTTATTTGTGTCGTGTTGTCAAATAAGGCGCATGTGAGTCCAGCTGATGCGTTTACGTGGGTAACTTTTCTTTGACTTCCAATGCAATCCGTTTCGTCCATTCATTCCGGGTAGAGTGAATGGTTGCCTTTGTTCACTCGCACAAAAAAACGTTCTTATCCCGTGACTTTAAAGTGGCCTTTAGAGCTTTGAAAGGCGCTTAAAATGTTATGTATAACTATGAATATTATGTGGTGAAATGGTTGATCACGAGATCAGTGTCGCTGTGTGATTACGTCAGCAGAGAGCGTCAAGGACCAGACGGAGAGTAATCATAAAAAATGTCAAAAGAAAAGGATAGGGAATTAAACCCAAAATTCCGAAGATACTAAAAGGAGAGGAGTAGCATTACCTTACATTGCAGGGCTTTATGAAAAACTTCAGAGTCCTTTGGCAACACAAAATTCCTACTTATTTCAAACCGAAAAACACTTGAAGGCAAAAATGAGTGCATCCAAAAGATAGGCTGTCAAATGAAAAACAAAGTAATGTAGTTTATTCAATACATTGGAAAAATGAAAATTATGAAGAGCAAAACATTGGGGAGACTAAACAAATTCTCAAAAAAAAAATACTTTATCAACACCGCTGGGATAATACTACTGGGCCTCAATCTGCAGTACATATGCACCTCAAAGCTATCTACCGCTCATTTGACGACAATGAGGTTAAAATTGTAGCGAAAGGAAAATAGATGGTTTGAAAGGGGAGTAAAAGAAGCTGTCCAGCACGCAGAAGCCCAGTTCTGCTTCGCGTACGAGTACTGTCATGACGGTCCCTCATGCGGACAGCTCCCTCTGCCGGAAAGCCATATCGTTACACGCAGCGACTCGAGTAAAATCAACGTGTGGGAAGCCGTTTAAAATCGCGTCGGGGGTGATCGTGAAAGAAAAGTGAAATCGGATCGCTAACGAGAGAGACCATTTCTCGGCCCACAGTGTTTGGGTTGGCTGCAAAAAAAAAAAAAAAAGCTTACAGCACCTGGTATTCCCGGGCGGTCTCCCATCCAAGTACTAACCAGGCCTGACCCTGCTTAGCTTCCAAGATCAGACAAGATAGGGCGTTCTCAGGGTAGTATGGCCGTAAGCAAGGGAATGTGCCAGAAAATCCCTCTTTATAGTGTTGCAGGGAGAGTGTCTTTCTTTGCTCATGGTGTTCGTTCTTGTCGGATGATGGTTATTTGGTTTTCCAAATAGAGGCTTGAATCGATGAAGGTGTTATTTGTGTCGTGTTCTCAAATAAGGCGCATGTAAGTCCAGCTGATGCGTTAACGTGGGTAACTTTTCTTTGACTTCCAATGCAATCCGTTTCGTCCATTCATTCCGGGTAGAGTGAACGCTGGCGCGAATGGTTGCCTCTGTTCACTCGCACAAAAAACATTCTTATCTTGTGACTGTAAAGTGGCCTTTAGAGCTTTGAAAGGCGCTTAAAATGTTATGTATAACTATGAATATTATGTGGTGAAATGGTTGATCACGAGATCAGTGACGCTGTGTGATTACGTCCGCAGAGGGCGTCAAGGACCAGACGTAGAGTAATCATAATAAATGTCAAAAGAAAAGGATAGAGAATTAAACCCAAAATTCTGAAGATACTAAAAGGAGAGGAGTAGCATTACCTTACATTGCAGGGCTTTCTGAAAAACTACAGAGTCCTTTGGCAACACAAAATTCCTACTTATTTCAAACCGATAAACACTTGAAGGCAAAAATGAGTGCATCCAAAAGATAGGCTGTCAAATGAAAAACAAAATAATGTAGTTTATTCAATACATTGGAAAAATGAAAATTATAAAGAGCAAAACATTGGGGAGACTAAACAAATTCTCAAAAAAAAATACTTTATCAACACCGCTGGGATAATACTACTGGGCCTCAATCTGCAGTACATACGCACCTCAAAGCTATCTACCGCTCATTTGACGACAATGAGGTTAAGATTGTAGCGAAAGGAAAATAGATGGTTTGAAAGGGGAGTAAAAGAAGCTGTCCAGCACGCAGAAGCCCAGTTCTGCTTCGCGTACGAGTACTGTCATGACGGTGCCCCATGCGGACAGCTCCCTCTGCCGGAAAGCCATATCGTTACACGCAGCGACTCAAGAGTAAAATCAACGTGTGGGAAACCGTTTAAAATCGCGTCGGGGGTGATCGTGAAAGAAAAGTGAAATCGGATCGCTAACGAGAGAGACCATTTCTCGGCCCACAGAGTTTGGGGTGGCTGCAAAAAAAAAGCTTATAGCACCTGGTATTCCCAGGCAGTCTCCCATCCAAGTACTAACCAGGCCCAACCCTGCTTAGCTTCCAAGATCAGACGAGATCGGGCATTCGCAGGGTAGTATGGCCGTAAGTGAGGCAATATGATGATGGGGATTTGGTTTTCCAAATACAGGCTTGAATCGATGAATAGTACCCTTGAAGGGGTTATTTGTGTCGTGTTGTCAAATAAGGCGCATGTGAGTCCAGCTGATGTATTAACGTGGGTAACTTTTCTTTGACTTCCAATGCAATCCGTTTCGTCCATTCATTCCGGGTAGAATGAACGCTGGTGCGAATGGTTGCCTCTGTTCACTCGCCCCAAAAAAACGTTCTTATCCCGTGACTGTAAAGTGGCCTTGAGAGTTTTGAAAGGCGCATAGAAATTAAATGTATTATTATGATGACTCTCCATCTGGTCCTTGACGCCCTCTGCTGATGTAATTGTTGTTTCCGGAGGAATGAGAGAGAAGAGTTGCTCTGTCAACGTGTTTATTGTGCCACCATCTTAGTCAACCTGCGGTCGTGACGCCACCGCTGCTTTTCGACCTGTCGCAACATTCTGTAGCAGTGTGACATATGCTACATTTACCCCCCCTCCCTGAAGGAACTAAAAACACTGCAACAAGGGAAAACGGGTAGACTGCCGTTTTCCCGGCTTAGCCATGTGGGTTATTCTGCCACGCGATAGGCTAAGCACTGGCTAAGGTCTGAACATTCAAAATATGTGACCGAGGGCAAAGGCGAACACGAGCTGGCCGAGGCTCTGGCCCCACGGGCACGGCTGGTTCACCACGCTCTTCGAGGCGTCCCATCGGTGTTCTCTGATGTGTGACAGGACGTCAGTAGTCTTTGCCTGAGAAGTCGTTCGAGGGGGTCGGTGCCACCACTCTCCTTAGGCGGCTGGCATGCCAACGCGACCCGTCAGCCAGACAGAAGGTGGTCGGTCCGAGTTGGGCGGTAATCTGGACTGGTGCTGTCCAGAATGAGTCCCATTTGTGAGAGCAGCTCGGCCGGCGAATGGGGACCCAGTCCGACACAGTAAGTGTGGGTTGCTTCGTCCGGCGCTTCTCGTTGGGCCCTCTGCTGGCTGAGGAAGAGTAGGGAAGGCCGTCTGCTTGGTTGGAGCTTTCGCCACCCCTGTTGGCCTGGGTGTGAATTGTGGCACCCACATTGTCAGAGATAGAAAAGCCGAGTGCACAAAACAAGTCCAAGCCCAAGAGGTTGGCGCCATGACGGGATATTTGGAAGGTGAAGGGGGGGAGAGTGCTCGAGCCATAGTGCACTGTGAAGGTGGTAATTTTCAAAATCATCATGCTTCAGCAGACAAAACAACAAACATTGTTGCAAAAACTGCTTGCATTCATAAACAGTACATGTACATAACACCTCAATTATGTATGCTATTTAAAAAAGTCATCAATCTTCTTCTGCTTCCCATTTTTACATTTTAATATAAACACTTCCATCTTGTTTAACGTTTCTAAAAAAAACAATGCATTTTCTACGGATTCAAAGAAAGATCGCATGTCCGCAGCACCTTGCAATGCTTTTGTCGGTGTTGCAATAGCTGTGCATTCAGTCGGTTCTTCTTCATCCTCATCATCATCATCACGGGAATCTCCTGGGGCATACTTGGCTTTGACCTCTGCTGCGATATCCGCATCTGATGAGCTTGGGAATGTCGCAATGTCTTTGTCGACTGCAACATACGATGCAGTGTAAAGCGACTTTTAGCTCTTCAGCCAGCTTTTCGTTCGCTGCAGATGTTTCCTCACTGCTTTCGTCACTGCACCCTGGAGGTTCAAATTTGCAGTGACGGAAGCAGTTCTCGATGGTGTTTTCGGACACCGTGCTCCACGCTTTGGAAATTGCTCTAATGGCATCGAAAACAGTCCATTGCCGCTCTTTCCCCTAAAATGTCTGACGTCATCCAAGCGTTTTTGTTTGCTTTGTCGGTGACCGGCAAACTCTCCACGCCACTGAAGCACCTTGTTTTTTTTGATTTCCCGATAACAATAAGTTGTAATTTATCGGTACCCGTCATGTTAGCGCACAGCATGATTGTAAGTCTTTCTTTTGAACGTTTACCCCCGCGGCAATCCTCATCCTTGTAGACGTATGATTTCTGTGGCTGCAGCTTGTAAAACAAACCAGTTTCGTCAGCGTTGTATACGTCGTCGGGGTGGTAATCCCTCAGCAGCTCTTGCAGTCTGCCATTGTGCTAGTCGTCAACTTGGTTCTGATCCACTTTCTTGGCCTCTCCAGTAATCTTGCGTAGCTTCAGATCCTTCCAAAGTCAAAAATCTAAGTCATCTTTATTGTCAAATACAGTACTGTATGCTAATATGCATGCCATACAGCACAGATGACATTATGTAATGTCCTCTCAGACCCAGCAGGCAAGGCACTTATAATGACTTTAACAAACATACAGTAATACAGTACAGCAAACATGAAACATGAAAACGCAAATTTGCCAGGAGAGGGGAGCCACATGTTCACGCGCCGCCTTCTTGGGAAAAACAAACATGTACGACAACACAAAGACACAGAGTCATTCATTCTTCAGGACTTGCTGTACCTTTCGTTCCTTGTAGCGATTTAACTAGCCTTTGGAGCATTTAAAGTCGTCATGGCCAAATTCTTTTGCAAGCACTTCAGCCTTGGTCTGCAGCATCACTCCTGTTACCGGGATATTTTGGTTCCTCGCTTGCCTCATCCAGGTATCCACCGCGTCCTCAACATCAGGGCGTGCCGCCTTTCTCATCCTCTTTGAGCCAGGTCCGAAGTCCAGCGCTTCGTATGCCGTCTTTATTTTATCCTTACTCTTCAACCACGTTGATAAAGTATTTTGCGGCACGTTGAATTCCTTTGCAATAGAGGATTTGCTCCATGTTGGACTCTCCTCAACAGCCACGATTGACCTGTGCTTCCTTCCGAGATCACAATTCTTTCGTTTCGCCATTGTTGAAGGCACACAAGCTGCCGTCTGATACACACGAGCTCCCGTCTGAAAATGAAAATGGCGTCTGCTCACGGGAGCTGGTCACGTAACCAAGACACGTGACCAAGTCACGTGACCAAGTCGACCAATGGCGCGACCGATGGCGCGTCACATAACCAAGTCACGTGACCAAGTCGACCAATGGCGAGGCCGATGGCGCGACCGATGGTGTGTATTGATATAAACATAGCAAAATGGCCGGCGGGAGATGAAAAAGAGTACCGTAGTAACCGGAATATCGTAATAACCATGAATCGTACTAAACAGAACTAATTATAGGAGGACAATTATAGGAGTCCAAGATGGCGCCCGAGTAGGCAGCCGTCAGCAAGTGCTCTGATGAGCCTTGCTTTTTTTGTTGTTTTTGTCTTGTTTTTGTGTTTTCTTTTGTCACTTTGTGTTGTTGTGCGTCGTGTGGAATGGATACAGATTGTTTTTCAGCATTTTTTACCACGACATTCATCAAGGAGGAGACTGTGCTGAGCGATTGCCCCTTTTCGGCAGCATGGAAATGCCAGTACTGTTTTTGAATGGGAGGAATGTCGGTGCCATTCGACTGTCATCGCTGGACAGCTCAGGGGCCATTGTGCTTTTTTGCGCCTGTAATGGGCAGCATCTTCACAGCCCCGCTTTGTTCAGTGGAAGGTCGGTGCTGTTGGACAGTCTGCGGCTGGATGGATAAATGGATAAATTGAGGAGCCCGCGATAAGAAGGAAGGAGCGTCAGCGCAGAGCGCTGATCCGTATATGGAACTGTCGCGGGGTGGAATTTAAGCTTATTTATGGGGGACAGGAGATGTGAGATAATCTCTTTTCGTCAATGGATGCTACAGCTGCGTGTTTGCTTTCAACATTTAGCTTGTAGTCGACGTGCACATTCCACCATGATGTCCCTGATCCACTGGTGAAGAGACGCTTTGATCCTCTCCTCTTTCGTCTGGAACTGCTTTATGTAACAAAGAGGGTACAGAAAGTTCTTAAGAATGAATGTCTCTCTGTGTCTTTGTGTTGTCATGTTAATTGTTATTTAGTTTTTTTTTGTTCTTTTGACTTCAAGACGGCGCCGCGAGAGTGGCTGCCTTTGCAGCAGCTCCTGTGTTTTGCTTTTCTACTTTCATTTCTTTCATAACTTTGCTGCTGTGAAATGTAAATTTTTCCACTGCGAGACTAATAAAGGCAAATCCAATCCAATCCAATCCAATACATAAAAAGACTAGAAATGTGCACGGGAAATGAAAATAGTATCGTAATAAGCAGTATTATAAATATAACCGATATCGATATAACGAGACTTTACTGTACTTCAGAAAATGTGTCTCACTTGCTCTGAAAATGCATTTGAGGCAATATAAAATTATATATATATATATATATATATAAAATATATATATATATATATATATATATATATATAATATATATATATATATATATATATATATATATATATAGGGGCGGCTCGGTAGTCGAGTGGTTAGCACACCGGCTTCACAGTGCAGAGGTCGCCGGTTCGCGTCCCGTGTAATGATATGAGCAAATCGTATTTGCATGTTCTACTAGTGATGCCTGGCTTTAGATCAAAGGAGCATGCGCACTGCTGCAAGTCAGTCTGATGAGAGCCTACGAGAGCCACACATGAACCTCAACTCTATCCAGAAGTTGTATCATTTACCGAACCCGCTTACACAAAGCAACACATGGTGTCAGAAGTGGGATCATCCCATTAAACCGTTGCACATCTTTTTTGCATTGTGGCCTTGGCATGTTTTCTATAGCAGACACTTTTCGTGGGTCTGGTCTGATACCTTCACTGCTTAGGATATCTCCCAGAAATGTCAATTCTGTTGTACCTAGCTGACATTTCTCTTTATTCAGCTTCAGGTTTGCTTTTCTTGTAGCTTCTAGCACAGCTTTCAGTCTCTCGTCATGTTGAACTCTGGTGGCACCCCAAATGATGATGTCATCCATCGAGGTATCAACTCCTTCCAAGTGCTCATATATCATGTTGATTGTTTTGTGATAAACTTCAGGAGCTGAAGCAATTCCAAAAGGTAGTCTTAGGAATCTGTATCTTCCAAACGGAGTGTTGAAAGTACATAGTTTGGAACTTGGCTCATCCAGCTTCATTTGCCAAAATCCTGAAGAAGCATCTAGCTTGCTGAAATACGTTGCCTTTGAAAACTGTGCCATAATCTCTTCACGAGTAGGTAGCTTGAAGTGTTCTCTCTTGATGGCTCTGTTTAGATCTCTGGGATCCAGGCATATTCTGAGTTTTCCATTATTTTTGTCCACGACAACAAGGGAACTGACCCAGTCAGTCGGCTCATCAATTTTCTTTATTACATGCTTGTTCTCCATGTTGTCCAATTCTGATTTTAGCTGCTTTTAAAGAGCAAACGGGACTTTCCTGCATGGATGTATGACTGGTGGCACACTTTTGTACAGACAGTTGGAGAAACTATTGACCAATATGCAAATGAGCTGAGAAACAGATCAAAGACATGTGAGTTCGGTGGATTAACAGAATCACTGATCAAAGACAGAATAGTGTGTGGCATTACAGATAATAAACTGAGAGAAAGGCTACTCAGAGAATCAGATCTGGACCTGGAAAAAGCCTTAGCACTGTGTAGAGCCGCTGAGACTGTTAAATCACAGGCTAAAGAGTTGCTAAATGATTCTAGCTGCAACGTGGATGCAGTGGAAAGAAATGCACACAGATTCAACAAAAACAAGACTGCTGAGATCAAAGCAAGAGTGAGAAAACCCAACAAAAATAGGATACTCAAACAAAAATATTGTACTCGTTGTGGTACGCAACATCCCCCAAAGCAATGTCCAGCATATGGGAAAATATGTAAAAACTGTGACGACGCTCGAGTGCAAGGAGGCAAAACTCGAGCGACGGACTTTTGGCGATAGGGTAGGACCCGAAATACACGGCGTGACAGGCTTGGATGGATCAAGAGTCTTTACTGGAACATGCATCAAATAATAACAAACAGGGAAGAGTGGAGGAAGATAACTAAATGACAGCAGACCTGGCAACACGGAAGTGGAAACGGCAATGACCAAAAATACTCCGACGGAGACGGTAGTGAGCGGCAGACAGATATAGTCAGGAGGCACAATCAGTGAATGACAATCAGCTGTGGGAACCCAGGTGAATGATGATTGGAGGGGCCGTCTCCCAAGATTGGCGGAGGAGGTGACAGGAGGGGCGGGGCGCGCCCCGGATGGCAACGAGATGTGACAAAAACTGTGACAAAACAAATCACTATGCTCGTTGCTGCAGGAACCAAGACATGAAAGGCAAGGTAGATGCAGTAGATGATCATTATGAAGTGGAGGAACTTTATGTGAATGCTGTAAAAGATGAAAGAGAAGAAAGAGATTGGATCACTACGCTGAAAGTGAACAACATTCATCTAAAATTCAAATTGGATACTGGAGCCAATGTGAATGTCATTTCAGAGACTGATTTCATGAAGATCAGGCCGAGACCAAAAATACATAAAGCAAATATGAAAGTAACAGCTTATGCGGGTTCAGTCATACCAATGAAAGGAAAATGCATTGTGAATGTGACACATAAAGGCCAATTACATAAGCTATCTTTCATCATAGTTCCAAGGGATGTGCAGGGTCTACTAGGATTGTCGGCATGTGAGAGACTACACCTAGTGAAGAGAGTTTTTGTTGTGGATAGACAAAAAGAGACAGCATATGATCAACTGATGGAGCAGTACAAAGACTTGTTTCAAGGGTTAGCAACACATCCCGGTCCGGCCTTCCTGTGTGGAGTTTGCATGTTCTCCCCGGACCCGCGTGGATTTTCTCCGGGTCCTCCGGCTTCCTCCCACACTCCAAAAACATGCATGGCAGGCAGATTGAACACTCCAAATTGTCCCTTGGTGTGAGTGTGATAGTGACTGTTGTACGTCTTTGTGTGCCCTGCGATTGGCTGGCAACCAATTCAGGGTGTCCCCCGCCTCGTGCCCGAAGACAGCTGAGATAGGCTCCAGCAACCCCCGCGACCCTAATGAGGAATAAGCGGTATGGATAATGAGATATATATATATATATATATATATATATATATATATATATATATATATATATATATATATATATTGTGATTGTCACGAGAGGTCACCTTATAATAAAAATATAAAAAATAAACAAAAGGCCGAATCGTCATGTTTTATACAAGATATGTGTCAGTTTAAGACTCTGTAGGCTAAATAGACACTAATTTCATCATAAAACTTAAAAACCATGAGGAAAACATTGACTTCAGAACACGTGTCTCATTTGCTTAATAATCATGTTTTTACTCTTATATGTGTCTGTGCTGCAATCAGTAGTCAAAATAGACACTAATTTCATCATAAAACTTAAAACCATGAAGAAATCACTTTTTTTCACTTGCTGTAAAAATGCGTTTGAGGCAATAAAAATTTAAGATGATCCTCACAGCTAAAAAAGGCTTAATCATCAAATTTTCACTCATATGTATCAGATTTTCACTCTGCAGCCTAAATAGACACTAATTTCATCATAAAACATAAAACCAATGAAAACATCATTTAGTTCAGAAAACGTGTTTCACTTGCTCTGGAAATGCTTTTAAAAAGTTGATATGATACTAACAGCTGAACAAAAGGCTGAATCGCCTAACTCGTCGCGAGCTATTCGAAAAGAACCGTCAAGCATCGAGAAAACATTGCGAATACCGGACCGACCGCGCGATCCGAACGCCCGGAAGCGCCGACGCTGGGGCGCGGAAGCCGCCAGTCAGGTAGCCGGTCCGGCCTCCCCGCGCCGCGGAGCTTCTCCTCCGGTTTCCTCCCGCCTTCCGGAAAGGTGCGCGGCGCCAGGACGGTCGTCGGCCGGCGACCGGTTCCGGCGGCCCTCGTGAGGATGAAGCAGACGGCCAGGTGGACGGGAACTGGACGGCCAAGCCTAAACATCAGGCAGGAGTTGAGCAGGGATGACAAAGGCAGGGGTCTATATCGTAGCCGTAATAATAAAAATGGCGGCAGGGTAGTCGAGTGGTTAGCGCGCCGGCTTCACAGTGTGGATGTGGATCGATGGAAGGATGGGGAATACGGAGATGGAGGGAGGAAGATCACCTGAGGGAATAGAAATTTGAAGAAGGTCAAGTAACGTTAACCCTAACAAGTAACCCCAGAAAGTAACACTAACCCTAACAACTAACCCTAACCCGAACAAGTAACCCTAACAAATAACCCCAGCAAGTAACCCTAACCCTAACAAGGAACCCCAGAAAGTAACCTTAACCCTGACAAGTAACCCTAACCCTAACAAGTAACCATAAGAAGTAACCCCAGAAAGTAACCTTAACCCTAACAAGTAAACCCAGAAAGTAAGCCTAACCCTAACAAGTAACCCTAACGAGTAAACCCAGAAAGTAACCCTAACCCTGACAAGTAACACTAACCCGAACAAGTAACCCTCACAAGTGACCCCAGAAAGTAACCCTAACCCTGACAAGTAAACCTAATCCTAACAAGTAACCATAACCCTAACAAGTAACCCTAAAAAGTAACCCCGGAAAGTAACCCTAACAAGTAACCCTCACCCTAACAAGTGACACTAATGCCTGTGTAAGCTCTCAGTCGTATTGGAGTGGTCCATTGATGAGAAGGTTTCTTCAGCCGTCCAGGTTCAGATGACGGCTGAAGAAACATTCTCATTGAAGTGACACTAACCCTAAGAAATACACCCAACAAGTAACCCCAGGAAGTAACCCTAACCCTAACAAGTAACCCTAGCCCTAACAAGTAACCCTAACCCTGACAAGTCACCCTAACAAGTAACCCCAGCATGTAACCCCAGCAAGTAACCCCAGCAAGTTAGCCTAACCCTAACAAGTAAGCCTGACCCTAACAAGTAACCCTAACAAGTAACGCCAGCAAGTAACCTTAACCCTGACAAGTAACCCTAACGCTAACAAGTAACCCTAAAAATTAACCCCAGAAAGTAACCCTAACCCTGACAAATAACCATAATCCTAATAAGTAACCCTAACCCTAACAAGTAACCCTATAAAGTAAACCCAGAAAGTAACCCTAACCCTAACAAGTAACCCTCACCCTAACAAGTGACCCTAACCCTAAGAAATAACCCTAACAAGTAAACCAAGAAAGTAACACTCACCCTCACGCTAACCCTAACAAGTAACCCTAACCCTAACAAGTAACCCTAAGAAGTAACCCCAGAAAGTAACCTTAACCCTAACAAGTAACCCTAACAAGTAACAGAAAGTAAGCCTAACCCTAACAAGTAACCCTAACAAGTAAACCCAGAAAGTAACCCTAAACAACTAACCCTAACAAGTAACCCTAACAAGTAAAACCAGAAAATATAAAATAAACCTAACCGTGACAAGTAACCCTAACCCTAACTTCTAACCCTAACAAGTAACCCTAACAAGTAACCCCAACAAGTAACCCTAACAAGTAACCCGAGAAAGTAACCTTAACCCTGACAAGTAACCCAGTAAGTAACACTAACTCTAACAAGTAAACCTAACCCTAACAAGTGTCCCTAGCAAGTAACCCCAGCAATTATCCCTAACCCTAACGAGCAACACCAGCAAGTAACCCTAACACTAACAAGTAACCCTCACCCTGACAAGTAACCAGAGAAAGTAACCTTAACCCAACAAGTAACCCCAGAAAGTAACCCTAGCCCTAAATAGTAGCGTTAACCCTAACACATAACCCTAACAAGTAAACCCAGAAAGTAAGCCTAACCCTAACAAGTAACCCTAACAAATAAACCCAGAAAGTAACCCTAACCCTAACAACTAACCCTAACCCTAACAAGTAACCCTAACAAGTAAAACCAGAAAGTAACCTTAACCCTGACAAGTAACCCTAACCCTGACAAGTAACCCTAACCCTAACAAGTAACCCTAACAAGTAACCCCAGCAAGTAACCTTAACCCTGACAAGTAACCCTAACCCTAACAAGTAACCCTAACCCTAACAAGTAACCCCAGCAAGTAAGCCTAACCCTAACATGTAACCCCAGAAAGAAACCTTAACCCAGAACGTAACCCTAAACCTAACAAGTAACCCTAACCAGAACAAGTAACCCTAACAAGTAAACCCAGAAATTAACCTTAACCCTGACAAGTAACCCTAACCCTAACAAGTAACCCTAACTCTAACAAGTAACCCCAGCAAGTAACCCTAACCCTGACAAGTAACCCTAACCCGAACAAGTAACCCTAAAAATTAACCCCAGAAAGTAACCGTAACCCTGACAAATAACCATAATCCTAACAAGTAACCCTAACCCTAACAAGTAACCCTAAAAAGTAAACCCATAAAGTAACCCTAACCCTAACAAGTAACCCCAGAAAGTAACCTTAACCCTGACAAGTAACCCTAACAAGTAACCCTAATCCTAACAAGTGACCCTAACACTGACAAGTAACCCCAGAAAGTAACATTAACCCTCACAAGTAACCCTAACCCTAACAAGTAACCCCAGAACGTAACACTAACCCTAACAAGTAACCCCAGCAAATAAGCCTAACCCTAACATGTAACCCCAGAAAGAAACATTAACCCTAACAAGTAAACCCAGAACGTAACCCTAAACCTAACAAGTAACCCTAACCATAACAAGTAACCCTAACAAGTAAACCCAGAAAGTAACCTTAACCCTGACAAGTAACCCTAACCCTAACAAGTAACCCTAACTCTAACAAGTAACCCTAACAAGTAACCCCAGCAAGTAACCCTAACCCTGACAAGTAACCCTAACCCGAACAAGTAACCCTAAAAATTAACCCCAGAAAGTAACCGTAACCCTGACAAATAACCATAATCCTAACAAGTAACCCTAACCCTAACAAGTAACCCTAAAAAGTAAACCCATAAAGTAACCCTAACCCTAACAAGTAACCCCAGAAAGTAACCTTAACCCTGACAAGTAACCCTAACAAGTAACCCTAATCCTAACAAGTGACCCTAACACTGACAAGTAACCCCAGAAAGTAACATTAACCCTCACAAGTAACCCTAACCCTAACAAGTAACCCCAGAACGTAACACTAACCCTAACAAGTAACCCCAGCAAGTAACCCTAACCCTAACAAGTAACCCTAACCCTAACAAGTAACCCCAGAGCGTAACACTAACCCTAACAAGTAACCCCAGCAAGTAACCCTAACCCTAACAAGTAACCCTAACCCTAACACGTAACCCTAACCCCAACAAGTATCCTGAACCCTAACAAGTAGAAGTTATTTGATGCGATTTTGCAAATGGCCACAACTTGTCTGGTGGTGTCGGTTGTCCTTTAAACGAAAAATTCAAAAGTCGATTCTAACCTTTGACCGGGAGACAGTAGGAGCTCTTGGAGGATTTCTGGACCGGTTGAAGCCGGTTGAACATTGTGGAAAAGTTTCTGAGGGACACCAAGGAGAATATATCATCGAATATATCATATAGAATATGACAGTGCCCTGTCAAGTGTCCCTAACAAGTAACCCCAGAAAGTAACTTTAGCCCTGAGAAGTAACCCTTACAAGTAACCCCAGAAAATAACCGTAACCCTGACAAGTAACCCTAACAAGTAACCCCAACAAGTAACCTTAACAAGTAAGCCCAGCAAGTATTCCTAACCCTAACAAGTAACCCTAACAAGTAACCCCAGAAAGTAACCTTTACCCTGACAAGTAACCCTAACAAGTAAACCTAACAAGTAGCCCTAACTAGTAACCCCAGAAAGTAACTGTTGGGTTATTTTTTTATCGTTCGCCCTTGGTTCATTGCTTCGACGGGTGTTGATGGAGATCGATGGTTAAATCATCAGGGAGCCAGGACTTGAACAGAAAGTTGATTTAATTTGGAGAGCACGGGCATTGTGGTGCGGACGGAGGAGGGAGCGCATGGAGAGAGAGAGAGAGAGGAACGGGCTGCAGGAGTATTTATGCGGTGCATAGCAATGACGCGACAGGATGTGACGTACTAAAAGTGCGACATCGTGTAAAGGAAGGCAGGATATGACATACGAGGAAGTTCAAAATGTAAACAAAGATTACAGAGCGATGTTTAGAGATGTTTGTATGGCGAATTACCCTAACATCTCCCCCCTGACGAACATTTTTAACATCGGTCGAGGTGAACAGAAAAGAAAATCATAATGGAAACATTCTCAAATCAAAGTCATGTCATTCTCTAGCTACAATAGTCAAATCTTCATGGGATCCTGGATGGTGATCACCAGGATGACGAGTAGGAACAAAATTGTTTGTAGCATTTGTCGCAAGCAGGCCCAAGGGTGTGGTACAGACGACGAGCTGGTGAATGGGAAAAGGTGCGTGATCTTCAGTTGTGCATCGGGAATCTTCTTGACGAACGGTGTGGTGTCCTCGCGAGTCCAGACGAAGCTTGTAGCTGCTAAGACGGCTAGCAGCTCCGCAACCGGTCCATCCCACTTTGGCGTGGCCCACGTCATCTTCTTCATACCGCATCTCTGTCCTGTGGAGACTAAAAGAAGACTTGTGCCAGGTCACGTGTCAAAGGGATGGTTTCATTCTGCACAGCACCCTTTCTTGGTGTTTCTTTCCCTATCAAAATCTGTCTCATCGTTTAGGCTCTGCAATGTATTCTCTCACAGAAATGGCAGACATTGTTATTGTTAGATTTTAGTTGGTTAGTGTATGTTAGTTGTTAGTGAGTCTGCATTTCTGGAGGGCACCGCTTTCTTGTGGGAATGATATCGCAGCTAACATCACTCAACACCAAAAGTGAAAATTTTGGCAATGATGATCTAGGCTATTGCCATTCCCCCCTGTTGAGACATGAAAAGTCTCAATTTGCCAATTGGGAACGTGTTTGCGCGGAACACGATCCCTCTTGGACATTGCACAGATCATCAATACGACCAGTCAGACCCTAGTTCGCTGACGAAGCCACGAAGAGACCATTTCTCGGCCCACAGTGTTTGGGTTGGCTGCAAAAAAAAAAAAAAAAAAAAAAAGCTTACAGCACCTGGTATTCCCGGGCGGTCTCCCATCCAAGTACTAACCAGGCCTGACCCTGCTTAGCTTCCGAGATCGGACAAGATAGGGCGTTCTCAGGGTAGTATGGCCGTAAGCAAGGGAATGTGCCAGAAAATCCCTCTTGATAGTGTTGCAGGGAGAGTGTCTTTTGATGCGTCACACGAGTGTATGATTTTGAAGTGCGCCTTTCAACACTTTGATATCTTTCAATTCCTTGATCTCCTTGATGTGCGTATCACCCTGACGCATAGCACACGCTTGCAAAGTGTATAAAAGGAGCTGTCGCGGGACAGAGACATGGGGCGAACCACGGGGCCGAATCATCTCAGACTCACGCCCGGCTCAAGCCGGGCGTCGGACGGACATTGTTGCGTCACACGAGTGTATGATTTTGAAGTGCGCCTTTCAACACTTTGATATCTTTCAATTCCTTGATCTCCTTGATGTGCGTATCACCCTGACGCATAGCACACGCTTGCAAAGTGTATAAAAGGAGCTGTCGCGGGACAGAGACATGGGGCGAACCACGGGGCCGAATCATCTCAGACTCACGCCCGGCTCAAGCCGGGCGTCGGACGGACATCACGGCCCGACTTGCTCAACTCCACGCCACGATCAAGCCCTGCGCGTCACCTGCCTGGGAGATCTGACAACGAACCTACTTACAAATAAAGAGAACCATCAAACTCTTTATTGGCGAGCCAGCCAGGAGGATTTTTTTCCCTCCTCCTCAGCCCAATCAACTCTCCAAATGGAAATATCCAGATTTCCCAGCCACCCGTGAACCCGGCATCTTCACAGCAAGACCCCTCAAGCCGAGCTCCCGATGGGCCGTCACCACCCGTGGGCGCCCCGACCCCACCGTGAAACCTACCGCACCCTGATGGCCGACATCGTCCAATTCGCCTGGCGACTCTGCAACTAGCTGCATCGTATATGTCCACGATCGCACATCGTCGGACATGAAGTGCGCCTTTCAACAACATCACGGCCCGACTTGCTCAACTCCACGCCACGATCAAGCCCTGCGCGTCACCTGCCTGGGAGATCTGACAACGAACCTACTTACAAATAAAGAGAACCATCAAACTCTTTACTTTCTTTGCTCATGGTGTTCGTTCTTGTCGGATGATGGTTATTTGGTTTTCCAAATAGAGGCTTGAATCGATGAAGGTGTTATTTGTGTCGTGTTCTCAAATAAGGCGCATGTAAGTCCAGCTGATGCGTTAACGTGGGTAACTTTTCTTTGCCTTCCAATGCAATCCGTTTCGTCCATTCATTCCGGGTAGAGTGAACGCTGGCGCGAATGGTTGCCTCTGTTCACTCGCACAAAAAAACATTCTTATCTTGTGACTGTAAAGTGGCCTTTAGAGCTTTGAAAGGCGCTTAAAATGTTATGTATAACTATGAATATTATGTGGTGAAATGGTTGATCACGAGATCAGTGACGCTGTGTGATTACGTCCGCAGAGGGCGTCAAGGACCAGACGGAGAGTAATCATAATAAATGTCAAAAGAAAAGGATAGAGAATTAAACCCAAAATTCTGAAGATACTAAAAGGAGAGGAGTAGCATTACCTTACATTGCAGGGCTTTCTGAAAAACTACAGAGTCCTTTGGCAACACAAAATTCCTACTTATTTCAAACCGATAAACACTTGAAGGCAAAAATGAGTGCATCCAAAAGATAGGCTGTCAAATGAAAAACAAAATAATGTAGTTTATTCAATACATTGGAAAAATGAAAATTATAAAGAGCAAAACATTGGGGAGACTAAACAAATTCTCAAAAAAAAATACTTTATCAACACCGCTGGGATAATACTACTGGGCCTCAATCTGCAGTACATATGCACCTCAAAGCTATCTACCGCTCATTTGACGACAATGAGGTTAAGATTGTAGCGAAAGGAAAATAGATGGTTTGAAAGGGGAGTAAAAGAAGCTGTCCAGCACGCAGAAGCCCAGTTCTGCTTCGCGTACGAGTACTGTCATGACGGTGCCCCATGCGGACAGCTCCCTCTGCCGGAAAGCCATATCGTTACACGCAGCGACTCAAGAGTAAAATCAACGTGTGGGAAGCCGTTTAAAATCGCGTCGGGGGTGATCGTGAAAGAAAAGTGAAATCGGATCGCTAACGAGAGAGACCATTTCTCGGCCCACAGAGTTTGGGGTGGCTGCAAAAAAAAAGCTTATAGCACCTGGTATTCCCAGGCGGTCTCCCATCCAAGTACTAACCAGGCCCAACCCTGCTTCGCTTCCAAGATCAGACGAGATCGGGCATTCGCAGGGTAGTATGGCCGTAAGTGAGGCAATATGATGATGGGGATTTGGTTTTCCAAATACAGGCTTGAATCGATGAATAGTACCCTTGAAGGGGTTATTTGTGTCGTGTTGTCAAATAAGGCGCATGTGAGTCCAGCTGATGTATTAACGTGGGTAACTTTTCTTTGACTTCCAATGCAATCCGTTTCGTCCATTCATTCCGGGTAGAATGAACGCTGGTGCGAATGGTTGCCTCTGTTCACTCGCCCCAAAAAAACGTTCTTATCCCGTGACTGTAAAGTGGCCTTGAGAGTTTTGAAAGGCGCATAGAAATTAAATGTATTATTATGATGACTCTCCATCTGGTCCTTGACGCCCTCTGCTGATGTAATTGTTGTTTCCGGAGGAATGAGAGAGAAGAGTTGCTTTGTCAACGTGTTTATTGTGCCACCATCTTAGTCAACCTGCGGTCGTGACGTCACCGCTGCTTTTCGACCTGTCGCAACATTCTGTAGCAGTGTGACATATGCTACATTTACCCCCCCTCCCTGAAGGAACTAAAAACACTCTGCAACAAGGGAAAACGGGTAGACTGCCGTTTTCCCGGCTTAGCCATGTGGGTTATTCTGCCACGCGATAGGCTAAGCACTGGCTAAGGTCTGAACATTCAAAATATGTAACCGAGGGCAAAGGCGAACACGAGCTGGCCGAGGCTCTGGCCCCACGGGCACGGCTGGTTCACCACGCTCTTCGAGGCGTCCCATCGGTGTTCTCTGATGTGTGACAGGACGTCAGTAGTCTTTGCCTGAGAAGTCGTTCGAGGGGGTCGGTGCCACCACTCTCCTTAGGCGGCTGGCATGCCAACGCGACCCGTCAGCCAGACAGAAGGTGGTCGGTCCGAGTTGGGCGGTAATCTGGACTGGTGCTGTCCAGAATGAGTCCCATTTGTGAGAGCAGCTCGGCCGGCGAATGGGGACCCAGTCCGACACAGTAAGTGTGGGTTGCTTCGTCCGGCGCTTCTCGTTGGGCCCTCTGCTGGCTGAGGAAGAGTAGGGAAGGCCGTCTGCTTGGTTGGAGCTTTCGCCACCCCTGTTGGCCTGGGTGTGAATTGTGGCACCCACATTGTCAGAGATAGAAAAGCCGAGTGCACAAAACAAGTCCAAGCCCAAGAGGTTGGCGCCATGACGGGATATTTGGAAGGTGAAGGGGGGGAGAGTGCTCGAGCCATAGTGCACTGTGAAGGTGGTAATTTTCAAAATCATCATGCTTCAGCAGACAAAACAACAAACATTGTTGCAAAAACTGCTTGCATTCATAAACAGTACATGTACATAACACCCCAATTATGTATGCTATTTAAAAAAGTCATCAATCTTCTTCTGCTTCCCATTTTTACATTTTAATATAAACACTTCCATCTTGTTTAACGTTTCTAAAAAAACCAATGCATTTTCTACGGATTCAAAGAAAGATCGCATGTCCGCAGCACCTTGCAATGCTTTTGTCGGTGTTGCAATAGCTGTGCATTCAGTCGGTTCTTCCTCATCATCATCATCACGGGAATCTCCTGGGGCATACTTGGCTTTGACCTCTGCTGCGATATCCGCATCTGATGAGCTTGGGAATGTCGCAATGTCTTTGTCGACTGCAACATACGATGCAGTGTAAAGCGACTTTTAGCTCTTCAGCCAGCTTTTCGTTAGCTGCAGATGTTTCCTCACTGCTTTCGTCACTGCACCCTGGAGGTTCAAATTTGCAGTGACGGAAGCAGTTCTCGATGGTGTTTTCGGACACCGTGCTCCACGCTTTGGAAATTGCTCTAATGGCATCGAAAACAGTCCATTGCCGCTCTTTCCCCTAAAATGTCTGACGTCATCCAAGCGTTTTTGTTTGCTTTGTCGGTGACCGGCAAACTCTCCACGCCACTGAAGCACCTTGTTTTTTTTGATTTCCCGATAACAATAAGTTGTAATTTATCGGTACCCGTCATGTTAGCGCACAGCATGATTGTAAGTCTTTCTTTTGAACGTTTACCCCCGCGGCAATCCTCATCCTTGTAGACGTATGATTTCTGTGGCTGCAGCTTGTAAAACAAACCAGTTTTGTCAGCGTTGTATACGTCGTCGGGGTGGTAATCCCTCAGCAGCTCTTGCAGTCTGCCATTGTGCTAGTCGTCAACTTGGTTCTGATCCACTTTCTTGGCCTCTCCAGTAATCTTGCGTAGCTTCAGATCCTTCCAAAGTCAAAAATCTAAGTCATCTTTATTGTCAAATACAGTACTGTATGCTAATATGCATGCCATACAGCACAGATGACATTATGTAATGTCCTCTCAGACCCAGCAGGCAAGGCACTTATAATGACTTTAACAAACATACAGTAATACAGTACAGCAAACATGAAACATGAAAACGCAAATTTGCCAGGAGAGGGGAGCCACATGTTCACGCGCCGCCTTCTTGGGAAAAACAAACATGTACGACAACACAAAGACACAGAGTCATTCATTCTTCAGGACTTGCTGTACCTTTCGTTCCTTGTAGCGATTTAACTAGCCTTTGGAGCATTTAAAGTCGTCATGGCCAAATTCTTTTGCAAGCACTTCAGCCTTGGTCTGCAGCATCACTCCTGTTACCGGGATATTTTGGTTCCTCGCTTGCCTCATCCAGGTATCCACCGCGTCCTCAACATCAGGGCGTGCCGCCTTTCTCATCCTCTTTGAGCCAGGTCCGAAGTCCAGCGCTTCGTATGCCGTCTTTATTTTATCCTTACTCTTCAACCACGTTGATAAAGTATTTTGCGGCACGTTGAATTCCTTTGCAATAGAGGATTTGCTCCATGTTGGACTCTCCTCAACAGCCACGATTGACCTGTGCTTCCTTCCGAGATCACAATTCTTTCGTTTCGCCATTGTTGAAGGCACACAAGCTGCCGTCTGATACACACGAGCTCCCGTCTGAAAATGAAAATGGCGTCTGCTCGCGGGAGCTGGTCACGTAACCAAGACACGTGACCAAGTCACGTGACCAAGTCGACCAATGGCGCGACCGATGGCGCGTCACATAACCAAGTCACGTGACCAAGTCGACCAATGGCGAGGCCGATGGCGCGACCGATGGCGTGTATTGATATAAACATAGCAAAATGGCCGGCGGGAGATGAAAAAGAGTACCGTAGTAACCGGAATATCGTAATAACCATGAATCGTACTAAACAGAACTAATTATAGGAGGACAATTATAGGAGTCCAAGATGGCGCCCGAGTAGGCAGCCGTCAGCAAGTGCTCTGATGAGCCTTGCTTTTTTTGTTGTTTTTGTCTTGTTTTTGTGTTTTCTTTTGTCACTTTGTGTTGTTGTGCGTCGTGTGGAATGGATACAGATTGTTTTTCAGCATTTTTTACCACGACATTCATCAAGGAGGAGACTGTGCTGAGCGATTGCCCCTTTTCGGCAGCATGGAAATGCCAGTACTGTTTTTGAATGGGAGGAATGTCGGTGCCATTCGACTGTCATCGCTGGACAGCTCAGGGGCCATTGTGCTTTTTTGCGCCTGTAATGGGCAGCATCTTCACAGCCCCGCTTTGTTCAGTGGAAGGTCGGTGCTGTTGGACAGTCTGCGGCTGGATGGATAAATGGATAAATTGAGGAGCCCGCGATAAGAAGGAAGGAGCGTCAGCGCAGAGCGCTGATCCGTATATGGAACTGTCGCGGGGTGGAATTTAAGCTTATTTATGGGGGACAGGAGATGTGAGATAATCTCTTTTCGTCAATGGATGCTACAGCTGCGTGTTTGCTTTCAACATTTAGCTTGTAGTCGACGTGCACATTCCACCATGATGTCCCTGATCCACTGGTGAAGAGACGCTTTGATCCTCTCCTCTTTCGTCTGGAACTGCTTTATGTAACAAAGAGGGTACAGAAAGTGCTTAAGAATGAATGTCTCTCTGTGTCTTTGTGTTGTCATGTTAATTGTTATTTAGTTTTTTTTTGTTCTTTTGACTTCAAGACGGCGCCGCGAGAGTGGCTGCCTTTGCAGCAGCTCCTGTGTTTTGCTTTTCTACTTTCATTTCTTTCATAACTTTGCTGCTGTGAAATGTAAATTTTTCCACTGCGAGACTAATAAAGGCAAATCCAATCCAATCCAATCCAATACATAAAAAGACTAGAAATGTGCACGGGAAATGAAAATAGTATCGTAATAAGCAGTATTATAAATATAACCGATATCGATATAACGAGACTTTACTGTACTTCAGAAAATGTGTCTCACTTGCTCTGAAAATGCATTTGAGGCAATATAAAATTATATATATATATATATATATATATATATATATATATATATATATATATATATATATATATATATATATATATATATATAGGGGCGGCTCGGTAGTCGAGTGGTTAGCACACCGGCTTCACAGTGCAGAGGTCGCCGGTTCGCGTCCCGTGTAATGATATGAGCAAATCGTATTTGCATGTTCTACTAGTGATGCCTGGCTTTAGATCAAAGGAGCATGCGCACTGCTGCAAGTCAGTCTGATGAGAGCCTACGAGAGCCACACATGAACCTCAACTCTATCCAGAAGTTGTATCATTTACCGAACCCGCTTACACAAAGCAACACATGGTGTCAGAAGTGGGATCAACCCATTAAACCGTTGCACATCTTTTTTGCATTGTGGCCTTGGCATGTTTTCTATAGCAGACACTTTTCGTGGGTCTGGTCTGATACCTTCACTGCTTAGGATATCTCCCAGAAATGTCAATTCTGTTGTACCTAGCTGACATTTCTCTTTATTCAGCTTCAGGTTTGCTTTTCTTGTAGCTTCTAGCACAGCTTTCAGTCTCTCGTCATGTTGAACTCTGGTGGCACCCCAAATGATGATGTCATCCATCGAGGTATCAACTCCTTCCAAGTGCTCATATATCATGTTGATTGTTTTGTGATAAACTTCAGGAGCTGAAGCAATTCCAAAAGGTAGTCTTAGGAATCTGTATCTTCCAAACGGAGTGTTGAAAGTACATAGTTTGGAACTTGGCTCATCCAGCTTCATTTGCCAAAATCCTGAAGAAGCATCTAGCTTGCTGAAATACGTTGCCTTTGAAAACTGTGCCATAATCTCTTCACGAGTAGGTAGCTTGAAGTGTTCTCTCTTGATGGCTCTGTTTAGATCTCTGGGATCCAGGCATATTCTGAGTTTTCCATTATTTTTGTCCACGACAACAAGGGAACTGACCCAGTCAGTCGGCTCATCAATTTTCTTTATTACATGCTTGTTCTCCATGTTGTCCAATTCTGATTTTAGCTGCTTTTAAAGAGCAAACGGGACTTTCCTGCATGGATGTATGACTGGTGGCACACTTTTGTACAGACAGTTGGAGAAACTATTGACCAATATGCAAATGAGCTGAGAAACAGATCAAAGACATGTGAGTTCGGTGGATTAACAGAATCACTGATCAAAGACAGAATAGTGTGTGGCATTACAGATAATAAACTGAGAGAAAGGCTACTCAGAGAATCAGATCTGGACCTGGAAAAAGCCTTAGCACTGTGTAGAGCCGCTGAGACTGTTAAATCACAGGCTAAAGAGTTGCTAAATGATTCTAGCTGCAACGTGGATGCAGTGGAAAGAAATGCACACAGATTCAACAAAAACAAGACTGCTGAGATCAAAGCAAGAGTGAGAAAACCCAACAAAAATAGGATACTCAAACAAAAATATTGTACTCGTTGTGGTACGCAACATCCCCCAAAGCAATGTCCAGCATATGGGAAAATATGTAAAAACTGTGACGACGCTCGAGTGCAAGGAGGCAGAACTCGAGCGACGGACTTTTGGCGATAGGGTAGGACCCGAAATACACGGCGTGACAGGCTTGGATGGATCAAGAGTCTTTACTGGAACATGCATCAAATAATAACAAACAGGGAAGAGTGGAGGAAGATAACTAAATGACAGCAGACCTGGCAACACGGAAGTGGAAACGGCAATGACCAAAAATACTCCGACGGAGACGGTAGTGAGCGGCAGACAGATATAGTCAGGAGGCACAATCAGTGAATGACAATCAGCTGTGGGAACCCAGGTGAATGATGATTGGAGGGGCCGTCTCCCAAGATTGGCGGAGGAGGTGACAGGAGGGGCGGGGCGCGCCCCGGATGGCAACGAGATGTGACAAAAACTGTGACAAAACAAATCACTATGCTCGTTGCTGCAGGAACCAAGACATGAAAGGCAAGGTAGATGCAGTAGATGATCATTATGAAGTGGAGGAACTTTATGTGAATGCTGTAAAAGATGAAAGAGAAGAAAGAGATTGGATCACTACGCTGAAAGTGAACAACATTCATCTAAAATTCAAATTGGATACTGGAGCCAATGTGAATGTCATTTCAGAGACTGATTTCATGAAGATCAGGCCGAGACCAAAAATACATAAAGCAAATATGAAAGTAACAGCTTATGCGGGTTCAGTCATACCAATGAAAGGAAAATGCATTGTGAATGTGACACATAAAGGCCAATTACATAAGCTATCTTTCATCATAGTTCCAAGGGATGTGCAGGGTCTACTAGGATTGTCGGCATGTGAGAGACTACACCTAGTGAAGAGAGTTTTTGTTGTGGATAGACAAAAAGAGACAGCATATGATCAACTGATGGAGCAGTACAAAGACTTGTTTCAAGGGTTAGCAACACATCCCGGTCCGGCCTTCCTGTGTGGAGTTTGCATGTTCTCCCCGGACCCGCGTGGATTTTCTCCGGGTCCTCCGGCTTCCTCCCACACTCCAAAAACATGCATGGCAGGCAGATTGAACACTCCAAATTGTCCCTTGGTGTGAGTGTGATAGTGACTGTTGTACGTCTTTGTGTGCCCTGCGATTGGCTGGCAACCAATTCAGGGTGTCCCCCGCCTCGTGCCCGAAGACAGCTGAGATAGGCTCCAGCAACCCCCGCGACCCTAATGAGGAATAAGCGGTATGGATAATGATATATATATATATATATATATATATATATATATATATATATATATATATATATATATATATATATATATATATATATATATATATATATATATATATATATATATATATATATATATATATATATATATATATATATATATATATATATATATATATATATATTGTGATTGTCACGAGAGGTCACCTTATAATAAAAATATAAAAAATAAACAAAAGGCCGAATCGTCATGTTTTATACAAGATATGTGTCAGTTTAAGACTCTGTAGGCTAAATAGACACTAATTTCATCATAAAACTTAAAAACCATGAGGAAAACATTGACTTCAGAACACGTGTCTCATTTGCTTAATAATCATGTTTTTACTCTTATATGTGTCTGTGCTGCAATCAGTAGTCAAAATAGACACTAATTTCATCATAAAACTTAAAACCATGAAGAAATCACTTTTTTTCACTTGCTGTAAAAATGCGTTTGAGGCAATAAAAATTTAAGATGATCCTCACAGCTAAAAAAGGCTTAATCATCAAATTTTCACTCATATGTATCAGATTTTCACTCTGCAGCCTAAATAGACACTAATTTCATCATAAAACATAAAACCAATGAAAACATCATTTAGTTCAGAAAACGTGTTTCACTTGCTCTGGAAATGCTTTTAAAAAGTTGATATGATACTAACAGCTGAACAAAAGGCTGAATCGCCTAACTCGTCGCGAGCTATTCGAAAAGAACCGTCAAGCATCGAGAAAACATTGCGAATACCGGACCGACCGCGCGATCCGAACGCCCGGAAGCGCCGACGCTGGGGCGCGGAAGCCGCCAGTCAGGTAGCCGGTCCGGCCTCCCCGCGCCGCGGAGCTTCTCCTCCGGTTTCCTCCCGCCTTCCGGAAAGGTGCGCGGCGCCAGGACGGTCGTCGGCCGGCGACCGGTTCCGGCGGCCCTCGTGAGGATGAAGCAGACGGCCAGGTGGACGGGAACTGGACGGCCAAGCCTAAACATCAGGCAGGAGTTGAGCAGGGATGACAAAGGCAGGGGTCTATATCGTAGCCGTAATAATAAAAATGGCGGCAGGGTAGTCGAGTGGTTAGCGCGCCGGCTTCACAGTGTGGATGTGGATCGATGGAAGGATGGGGAATACGGAGATGGAGGGAGGAAGATCACCTGAGGGAATAGAAATTTGAAGAAGGTCAAGTAACGTTAACCCTAACAAGTAACCCCAGAAAGTAACACTAACCCTAACAACTAACCCTAACCCGAACAAGTAACCCTAACAAATAACCCCAGCAAGTAACCCTAACCCTAACAAGGAACCCCAGAAAGTAACCTTAACCCTGACAAGTAACCCTAACCCTAACAAGTAACCATAAGAAGTAACCCCAGAAAGTAACCTTAACCCTAACAAGTAAACCCAGAAAGTAAGCCTAACCCTAACAAGTAACCCTAACGAGTAAACCCAGAAAGTAACCCTAACCCTGACAAGTAACACTAACCCGAACAAGTAACCCTCACAAGTGACCCCAGAAAGTAACCCTAACCCTGACAAGTAAACCTAATCCTAACAAGTAACCATAACCCTAACAAGTAACCCTAAAAAGTAACCCCGGAAAGTAACCCTAACAAGTAACCCTCACCCTAACAAGTGACACTAATGCCTGTGTAAGCTCTCAGTCGTATTGGAGTGGTCCATTGATGAGAAGGTTTCTTCAGCCGTCCAGGTTCAGATGACGGCTGAAGAAACATTCTCATTGAAGTGACACTAACCCTAAGAAATACACCCAACAAGTAACCCCAGGAAGTAACCCTCACCCTAACAAGTAACCCTAGCCCTAACAAGTAACCCTAACCCTGACAAGTCACCCTAACAAGTAACCCCAGCATGTAACCCCAGCAAGTAACCCCAGCAAGTTAGCCTAACCCTAACAAGTAAGCCTGACCCTAACAAGTAACCCTAACAAGTAACGCCAGCAAGTAACCTTAACCCTGACAAGTAACCCTAACGCTAACAAGTAACCCTAAAAATTAACCCCAGAAAGTAACCCTAACCCTGACAAATAACCATAATCCTAATAAGTAACCCTAACCCTAACAAGTAACCCTATAAAGTAAACCCAGAAAGTAACCCTAACCCTAACAAGTAACCCTCACCCTAACAAGTGACCCTAACCCTAAGAAATAACCCTAACAAGTAAACCAAGAAAGTAACACTCACCCTCACGCTAACCCTAACAAGTAACCCTAACCCTAACAAGTAACCCTAAGAAGTAACCCCAGAAAGTAACCTTAACCCTAACAAGTAACCCTAACAAGTAACAGAAAGTAAGCCTAACCCTAACAAGTAACCCTAACAAGTAAACCCAGAAAGTAACCCTAAACAACTAACCCTAACAAGTAACCCTAACAAGTAAAACCAGAAAATATAAAATAAACCTAACCGTGACAAGTAACCCTAACCCTAACATCTAACCCTAACAAGTAACCCCAACAAGTAACCCTAACAAGTAACCCTAACAAGTAACCCCAGAAAGTAACCTTAACCCTGACAAGTAACCCAGTAAGTAACACTAACTCTAACAAGTAATCCTAACCCTAACAAGTGTCCCTAGCAAGTAACCCCAGCAATTATCCCTAACCCTAACAAGCAACCCCAGCAAGTAACCCTAACCCTAACAAGTAACCCTCACCCTGACAAGTAACCAGAGAAAGTAACCTTAACCCAACAAGTAACCCCAGAAAGTAACCCTAGCCCTAACAAGTAGCGTTAACCCTAACACACAACCCTAACAAGTAAACCCAGAAAGTAAGCCTAACCCTAACAAGTAACCCTAACAAGTAAACCCAGAAAGTAAACCTAACCCTAACAACTAACCCTAACAAGTAACCCTAACAAGTAAAACCAGAAAGTAACCTTAACCCTGACAAGTAACCCTAACCCTAACAAGTAACCCTAACCCTAACAAGTAACCCCAGCAAGTAAGCCTAACCCTAACATGTAACCTCAGAAAGAAACCTTAACCCAGAACGTAACCCTAAACCTAACAAGTAACCCTAACCATAACAAGTAACCCTAACAAGTAAACCCAGAAAGTAACCTTAACCCTGACAAGTAACCCTAACCCTAACAAGTAACCCTAACTCTAACAAGTAACCCCAGCAAGTAACCCTAACCCTGACAAGTAACCCTAACCCGAACAAGTAACCCTAAAAATTAACCCCAGAAAGTAACCCTAACCCTGACAAATAACCATAATCCTAACAAGTAACCCTAACCCTAACAAGTAACCCTAAAAAGTAAACCCAGAAAGTAACCCTAACCCTAACAAGTAACCCCAGAAAGTAACCTTAACCCTGACAAGTAACCCTAACAAGTAACCCTAATCCTAACAAGTGACCCTAACACTGACAAGTAACCCCAGAAAGTAACCTTAACCCTCACAAGTAACCCTAACCCTAACAAGTAACCCCAGAACGTAACACTAACCCTAACAAGTAACCCCAGCAAATAAGCCTAACCCTAACATGTAACCCCAGAAAGAAACATTAACCCTAACAAGTAAACCCAGAACGTAACCCTAAACCTAACAAGTAACCCTAACCATAACAAGTAACCCTAACAAGTAAACCCAGAAAGTAACCTTAACCCTGACAAGTAACCCTAACCCTAACAAGTAACCCTAACTCTAACAAGTAACCCTAACAAGTAACCCCAGCAAGTAACCCTAACCCTGACAAGTAACCCTAACCCGAACAAGTAACCCTAAAAATTAACCCCAGAAAGTAACCGTAACCCTGACAAATAACCATAATCCTAACAAGTAACCCTAACCCTAACAAGTAACCCTAAAAAGTAAACCCATAAAGTAACCCTAACCCTAACAAGTAACCCCAGAAAGTAACCTTAACCCTGACAAGTAACCCTAACAAGTAACCCTAATCCTAACAAGTGACCCTAACACTGACAAGTAACCCCAGAAAGTAACATTAACCCTCACAAGTAACCCTAACCCTAACAAGTAACCCCAGAACGTAACACTAACCCTAACAAGTAACCCCAGCAAGTAACCCTAACCCTAACAAGTAACCCTAACCCTAACAAGTAACCCCAGAGCGTAACACTAACCCTAACAAGTAACCCCAGCAAGTAACCCTAACCCTAACAAGTAACCCTAACCCTAACACGTAACCCTAACCCCAACAAGTATCCTGAACCCTAACAAGTAGAAGTTATTTGATGCGATTTTGCAAATGGCCACAACTTGTCTGGTGGTGTCGGTTGTCCTTTAAACGAAAAATTCAAAAGTCGATTCTAACCTTTGACCGGGAGACAGTAGGAGCTCTTGGAGGATTTCTGGACCGGTTGAAGCCGGTTGAACATTGTGGAAAAGTTTCTGAGGGACACCAAGGAGAATATATCATCGAATATATCATATAGAATATGACAGTGCCCTGTCAAGTGTCCCTAACAAGTAACCCCAGAAAGTAACTTTAGCCCTGAGAAGTAACCCTTACAAGTAACCCCAGAAAATAACCGTAACCCTGACAAGTAACCCTAACAAGTAACCCCAACAAGTAACCTTAACAAGTAAGCCCAGCAAGTATTCCTAACCCTAACAAGTAACCCTAACAAGTAACCCCAGAAAGTAACCTTTACCCTGACAAGTAACCCTAACAAGTAAACCTAACAAGTAGCCCTAACTAGTAACCCCAGAAAGTAACTGTTGGGTTATTTTTTTATCGTTCGCCCTTGGTTCATTGCTTCGACGGGTGTTGATGGAGATCGATGGTTAAATCATCAGGGAGCCAGGACTTGAACAGAAAGTTGATTTAATTTGGAGAGCACGGGCATTGTGGTGCGGACGGAGGAGGGAGCGCATGGAGAGAGAGAGAGAGAGGAACGGGCTGCAGGAGTATTTATGCGGTGCATAGCAATGACGCGACAGGATGTGACGTACTAAAAGTGCGACATCGTGTAAAGGAAGGCAGGATATGACATACGAGGAAGTTCAAAATGTAAACAAAGATTACAGAGCGATGTTTAGAGATGTTTGTATGGCGAATTACCCTAACAGTAACCTTAACCCAAACAAGCAACCCTAACCCTAACAACTAACCCCAGCAAGTAACCATAACCCTAACAACTAACCCTAACAAGTAACCCAAGAAAGTAACCTTAACGCTGACAAGTAACCCTAATAAGTAACCCCAGCAAGTAACCCTAACCCTAACAAGTAACCCTAACCCTAACAAGTATCCCTAACCCTAAAAAGTATCCCTAACCCTAACAAGTAACCCCATAAAGTAACCCATAACCCTAACAAGTGACCTTAACCCTGACAAGTAACCCTAACAACGTAACCCTAACAAGTAACTCTAACCCTAACACGTGTTCCTAACAAGTTACCCCAGAAAGTAACCTTAACCCTAACAAGTAACCCAGCAAGGTACCTTAACCCTAACAAGTAACCCTAACAATATCCCTAAAAGGTAACCCCAGAGTGTAAACTTAACCCTGACAAGTAACCCTAACATGTAACCCCAGAAAGTCACCTTAACCCTAAAGTAACCACAAGAAGTATCCCTAACCCTGACAAGTAACCCTAACAAGTAACCGCAGAAAATAACCCTAGCCCTAACAAGTAGCGTTAACCCTAACACACAACCCTAACAAGTAAACCCAGAAAGTAAGCCTAACCCTAACAAGTAACCCTAACAAATAAACCCAGAAAGTAACCCTAACCCTAACAACTAACCCTAACAAGTAAAACCAGAAAGTAACCTTAACCCTGACAAGTAACCCTAACCCTAACAAGTAACCCTAACCCTAACAAGTAACCCTAACAAGTAACCCCAGCAAGTAACCTTAACCCTGACAAGTAACCCTAACCCTAACAAGTAACCCTAACCCTAACAAGTAACCCCAGCAAGTAAGCCTAACCCTAACATGTAACCCCAGAAAGAAACCTTAACCCAGAACGTAACCCTAAACCTAACAAGTAACCCTAACCATAACAAGTAACCCTAACAAGTAAACCCAGAAAGTAACCTTAACCCTGACAAGTAACCCTAACCCTAACAAGTAACCCTAACTCTAACAAGTAACCCCAGCAAGTAACCCTAACCCTGACAAGTAACCCTAACCCGAACAAGTAACCCTAAAAATTAACCCCAGAAAGTAACCCTAACCCTGACAAATAACCATAATCCTAACAAGTAACCCTAACCCTAACAAGTAACCCTAAAAAGTAAACCCAGAAAGTAACCCTAACCCTAACAAGTAACCCCAGAAAGTAACCTTAACCCTGACAAGTAAACCCAGCAAGTAACCCCAGAAAGTAACCCTAACAAAAAACTGAAGTCCAAGATGGCGCCCGAGTAGGCAGCCTCAGCAAGTGCTCTCATGAGCCTTGCTTTTTTTGGTTGTTTTTGTCTTGTTTTGTGTTTTCTTTTGTCACTTTGTGTTGTTGTGCGTCGTGTGGAACGGATACGGATTGTTTTTCAGCATTTTTGACCACGACATTCATCAAGGAGGAGACTGTGCTGAGCGGTTGCGCCTTTTCGGCAGTACTGTTTTTGAATGGGAGGAATGTTGGTGCCATTCGACTGCCATCGCTGGACACCAAAGGGGCCATTGTGCTTTTTTGCGCCTGTAATGGGCAGCATCTTCACAGCCCCGCTTTGTTCAGTGGAAGGTCAGTGCTGTTGGACAGTCTGCGGCTGGAGGGATGCATGGCTTGAGGAACCCGCGATAAGAAGAAAGAAGCGTCAGCGCAGAGCGCCGATGCGTATGTGGAACTGTTGCGGCTTGGAATTGAAGCAGATTTATGTGGAACAGGATATGTGAGACAATCTCTTTTCGTCAATGGATGCTACAGCTGCATGTTTGCTTTCAACATTTAGCTTGTAGTCGACGTGCACATTCCACCATGATGTCCCTGATCCACTGGTGGAAAGACGCTTTGATCCTCTCCTCTTTCATCTAGAACTGCTTCATGTAATCACAAAGAGGGTACAGCAAGTCCTGAAGAATGAATGTCTCTCTGTGTCTTTGGATTGTCATATTGTCTCTATGCTGTCATATTATTTGTTATTTAGTTTTTTTTTGTTCTTTTGACTTCAAGACGGCGCCCCGAGAGTGGCTGCCTTTCTAGCAGCTAATGTATTTTGTTTTTCTACTTTCATTCCTTTCATCACTTTGCTGCTGTGAAATGTAAATTTCTCCACTGTGAGACTAATAAAGGCAAATCCAATTCCAATTCCAATTCAATTCAATAACAAGTAACCCTTATCCTAACAAGTGACCCTAACACTGACAAGTAACCCCAAAAAATAACCTTAACCCTGACAAGTAACCATAACCCTAACAAGTAACCCCAGAACGTAACACTAACCCTAACAAGTAACCCCAGCAAGTAACCCTAACCCTAACAAGTAACCCTAACCCTAACACGTAACCCTAACCCCAACAAGTATCCCGAACCCCAACAAGTAGAAGTTATTTGACGCGATTTTGCAAATGGCCACAACTTGTCCGGAGGTGTCGGTTGTCCTTTAAACGAAAAAATTCAAAAGTCGATTCTAACCTTTGACCGGGAGACAGTAGGAGCTCTTGGAGGATTTCTGGACCGGTTGAAGCCGGTTGAACATTGTGGAAAAGTGTCTGAGGGACACCAAGGAGAATATATCATCATATATATCATATAGAATATGACAGTGCCCTGTCAAGTGTCCCTAACAAGTAACCCCAGAAAGTAACCTTAACCCTGAGAAGTAACCCTAGCTAGTAACACCAGAAAATAACAGTAACCCTGACAAGTAACCCTAACAAGTAACCCCAACAAGTAACCTTAACAAGTACGCCCAGCAAGTATTGCTAACCCTAACAAGTAACCCTAACAAGTAACCCCAGAAAATAACCTTTACCCTGACAAGTAACCCTAACAAGTAAACCTAACAAGTAGCCCTAACAAGTAACCCCAGAAAGTAACCTTAACCCAAACAAGCAACCCTAACCCTAACAACTAACCCTAACAACTAACCCCAGCAAGTAACCATAACCCTAACAAGTAACCCTAACAAGTAACCCCAGAAAGAAACCCTAACCCTAACAAGTAACCCTAACAAGTATCCCTAACCCTAAAAAGTATCCCTAACCCAAACAAGTAACTCCATCAAGTAACCCTAACCCTAACAAGTGACCTTAACCCTGACAAGTAACCCTAACAACGTAACCCTAACAAGTAACTCTAACCCTAACACGTGTCCCTAACAAGTTACCCTAGAAAATAACCTTAACCCTGACAAGTAACCATAACAAGTAACCCCAACAAGTATCCCAAGCCCTACCAAGTGACCCTAAAAAGTAAACCCAGAAAGTAACCTTAACCCTAACAAGTAACATTAACAAGTAACCCCAGCAAGTTACCTTAACCCTAACAAGTAACCCTAACAATATCCCTAAAAGGTAACCCCAGAGTGTAACCTTAACCCTGACAAGTAACCCTAACATGTAACCCCAGAAAGTCACCTTAACCCTAAAGTAACCACAACAAGTATCTCTAACTCTGACAAGTAACCCTAACAAGTAACCCCAGAAAATAACCCTAACAAGTAACACTAACCCTAACAAGTAACCCTAACACTGACAAGTAACCCTAACAAGAAACCCCAGAAAGTAACCCTAAACCTAACGAGTAACCCTAACAAGTAACCCCAGCAAGTTACCTTAACCCTGACAAGTAACGCTAAGTTATGGTTACTTGTCAGGGTTAAGGTTATTTTCTAGGGTAACTTGTTAGGGACACGTGTTAGGGTTAGAGTTACTTGTTAGGGTTACGTTGTTAGGGTTACTTGTCAGGGTTAAGGTCACTTGTTAGGGTTAGGGTTACTTGATGGAGTTACTTGTTTGGGTTAGGGATACTTTTTAGGGTTAGGGATACTTGTTAGGGTTACTTGTTAGGGTTAGGGTTTCTTTCTGGGGTTACTTGTTAGGGTTACTTGTTAGGGTTATGGTTACTAACAAGTAACCCTAACCCTAACAAGTAACCCTCACCCTGACAAGTAACCCTAACAAATAATCCCAGCAAGTAACACCAACCCCAACAAGTATCCCTAACACTAACAACTAACCCCAGAAAGTAACCCTAACCCTAACAAGTAACCCAAACGAGTGACACCAGGAAATAAACCTAACCGTGACAAGTAACCCTAACCCTAACATCTAACCCTAACAAGTAACCCCAACAAGCAACCCTAACAAGTAACCCGAGAAAGTAACCTTAACCCTGACAAGTAACCCAGTAAGTAACACTAACTCTAACAAGTAAACCTAACCCTAACAAGTGTCCCTAGCAAGTAACCCCAGCAATTATCCCTAACCCTAACAAGCAACACCAGCAAGTAACCCTAACCCTAACAAGTAACCCTCACCCTGACAAGTAACCAGAGAAAGTAACCTTAACCCGACAAGTAACCCCAGAAAGTAACCCTAGCCCTAACAAGTAGCGTTAACCCTAACACATAACCCTAACAAGTAAACCCAGAAAGTAAGCCTAACCCTAACAAGTAACCCTAACAAGTAAACCCAGAAAGTAACCCTAACCCTAACAACTAACCCTAACCCTAACAAGTAACCCTAACAAGTAAAACCAGAAAGTAACCTTAACCCTGACAAGTAACCCTAACCCTAACAAGTAACCCTAACCCTAACAAGTAACCCTAACAAGTAACCCCAGCAAGTAACCTTAACCCTGACAAGTAACCCTAACCCTAACAAGTAACCCTAACCCTAACAAGTAACCCCAGCAAGTAAGCCTAACCCTAACATGTAACCCCAGAAAGAAACTGTTCGGTTAAAACTTCTCGTCTGTCTTTCCTGGTTCGCGTATTGTCTGGAGTTCACTTGATAAAAATATCAGCAAGTACGATAGATGGTGAACAAAAAACTACTTTATTCTAATGAGACAGAGAAAGCACTTCTCGTCTCGGTGGGACGAAGACATGAGCACACGAGCAAAAAGAGAAAGAGACCAAGAGAACGAGCTCCCGCTCTGACAAGTTTTTAAACATACAGAGTGGCGATCTGTTGTCCAATCAGGTGCGGACAAGTCGACCTTTCCCGTCCAATCGGTTACGAACAATTCAGCGTTGGGCGGGTCTCAGATTGAAGTTGGAGCTGTTGCTTTTTTCTTCCAACGGCTATTGAACTAATAAGACTGATAGTTTTATTTAACTAAATTAGACTGAAATTAAACGTGCACAATTCATAATATATACTAAGCTAAACATGAAAAAACATATGTTTACTTAATCTAAACATGAAATAACGTAATATGTTTACTAATGTGCATAAACACTCTATCATTCCCTCCTGTTGTACATTTAAACATCAGTTCATACATTTCCAAAAGTTTTCATGCATGCACGTCATACTAATTGCACAGGGAACCATTCTAATCTCATCTATCCAACGTCTAATATTATTTAACTTACCATGGAGAAGGCGAAAAACCTCTATCACAATTTTGCTGCTGTGATATATAACCTCTCCATTTTTGAGGGTTTTTAATGAGGAAAACTCCTTCTCGGCTCTCCGTTTCCTTTTTTTGCTTTTGTTCTTTGGAGCAACCACTCTCTGGCCATGGTGTACTATCCCTAGCTACAACACTGGGTCCCCTTCACGCATTTGTTGATACAAAACCTTTGCGTAATTCACCTGGGAATTAGTTATCATATTCATTAGCATTGTTCTTAAGCATGGAATAATACAACCAATGACTAAGAAAATAAGTACAATCACAATTGCGAATGGGATAAACATTCTGAGCAAAGTCTTATACCAAGAGCCCCCAAAGAGCCCGTCAAAGATCCACGGTTGATCAGGCCGGTGATCTCTGGCCATGGCATCTCTGAGATCCCTGACAACAGACAGAGCATCAGTCATGTTTATGGAATTCGCTTCTTCGGGTATGTACGTACAACAAGTATCACCCACCATAGCACAGACGCCCCCTTGTGGGGCTGTCAAAAGGTCCAAAACCATTCTATTTTGCAGCACCATTTGTCTAATTGCTGCAATTTCAGTGTTTTGCATTTCATCTACTTCCAAACTGGCGTTTACAAACACTTGAAACCTGTAGTCAATTGTTTCAATTCGTAGCATGTTTTTAGCTACTCCAATTTGTGGAAAAAGAGCTAACATTACCTTACTTCCCGTGCTATGGTGTTTGAATTGTTCTGGAACATCAGTTCCCCAGATCGAATCGTGGGGCTTAAACGACACTCTTCTTTTCACATGATGGTGTGCTGGACGACTGGTAACGATGAAAGTATTGTCAGTCACAGTAACAGGTGCGCACATACCGTAGGCTTTCGGAGGAATAAAAGAATACACTTTCCAACCACATAACCACCAAAGATGTGAAGATACAGGTAAAATGGTGACATTGGTGTTTAACGGTAGCACGTATAAACATCTATTCTCATCTATAAAACCTAAATTTTGACCTGTACCGTACATTGCAACGCATACTGGTAATCGCAATCCGCTCTCGGTCATAACCTGATTTTCAGTTTCCAAAATGGTATCCAAACTTGGAACAATCTCTCCTCTCGAAGCATTGCGAAGAACTGGAAAATGTTGATCAGGTTTATGCGAAGATATTAACATATACGCAGCTCGAGCCATTTTATCTCCAAATACCTTTGAATGCACTCTTTGTTGCGTTACAGAATGTGGCATAAAAGAACAAACAAAGCAATTACTTTTCCTATTTTGTTTAGCAATTACTGTAGCATAACGATACCACGTGTTTGATAACAACGGATTCCAGTCATGTTTTTCTCCTGCAAATGGTTGATATAATGCGTCCATGACACCTGAATTTTGGGCTTTTTTGTCAGGTGTTTCCATCCAGGCTGTCGGTTTGATGTGCGGTTTATTTTTGAACGGCGATGTCACGATTGGTGTTGTCAAAGATGACAACATGCATATAGGGAAAACCAGTGTGATGTTCACGAAAATCAGGACAGAGTCTCAAGTCCATGCATCCTGCAACCTTGTGGGTTACGATAACGAGTTGGATATCTGTCATTGTGCCAGTTCCAGTTCCTAACCAGTTCCCTTGAGTTATCTTTCTGACAATTCGTTTTGCTTCTTGGGCACAGCTATTTTGAACCCATTTTGTTTTGGGCTCAGAATGGACCACAACGGAGTCCCAACCAGTGGTCCAAGTCTTCCCTGACTTGATACGAGCGTACCAAGAACCATGAGGGTAATCACTTCCAGTTTGTCGTGCTTCGTTCCTGAGGATGTTAAGAGGAAATGAGATGATTCCTGCATCTTGTAGTGGCAAGCAGGCTACAGGATGTGCCATGCTAGGGCACTTTTCTGTCATCGTTGGTTGCAATGGTGGAGTCTGGCAGGCTGATGGAATGGGATGCTTTACGTGCGTCATCTGGATTGCCTCCACTAATTCATACAGCAAGATGATGTGGACCAAACCCATGGCTATTGAGTGGTTTGGCTCCGTCTCTCTTCCACCTGCTCCGGATCTGGTTGGTGAACGATTTTGCAGTGGCTTTGATGCACCCAGGTGGACCTCTCGGCGATTTTGATGGCAGTTGGCGTTGTTATCAGCACGGTGAATGGCCCCTCCGACTTTGGTGCAGACCTTGATCAGCGCCTTCGGGGGGCCCAGCAGCCTCTCTGTTCCTGCAAAGGGAACACAGGACTGCGGCAGTACACGTGCTGTGGACCTCTTTGTTGTTGTAAAAATTTTTACACAATTTTGCCAACAAAATGCTTGGATCCGATTCATTCTTTTAGAATAAAATGCAACTGGTCTCAGCTTTTGTCCATGCTTTTGTAGCAGGACTGAAGTCATGTATTTGTCTTTGCAGTCAACTGTTTGAACAAAAGGTTTGTCATATCAGGTAAGGCTAAGACGCTAGTGTTTGCTATCAAATTTTTTAATTCTGTAAATGCTTTACTGCCCTCTTCGGTCCACTGAATAGAGTCTTTCAGTGCCATTTCGTCTTGGTATATAAGTGTCAATAATGGTTGGGTAACTTGTGCATAATGCGGAATCCAAGTTCTGCAATAATTGCACAGTCCCAAAAACGTCATCATCTGTTTTTTCGTCTTAGGTCGAGGAACCTGCAAAATTGTCTGTTTTCTCTTAGTTGTCAACTCTCTTCCCTTTCTTGACAAAAGATGTCCTAAGAAAACTACTTCTTCTTGGCAGAACTGTAATTTATCCAAAGAAGCTTTGTTACCTGTATTCGCTAAATATTGGAACAAAGCTATTGATACAGTCTTGTTCTCATCTTCAGTCGGTGAAGCAATTAAGATGTCGTCAACATACAAAAGAATCTGAGAAGATTCAGGATGTTTAAAATCAGCAATACACGAAGACATTTCCTGTGAAAAAATTGTAGGACTATCTGTAAACCCTTGTGGTAATCTTGTATATGTATATTTTTTCCCATTAAATGTAAATCCGAACCAATTACGTGAATTTTTGTGTAACGGAATGGAGAAAAAGGCATTGCTCAAATCAATTACTGTAAACCATTTTTTGTCAGGTTTTAAACTGTTCAATAATGTGTGCGGGTCTGGCACACACGGAGCACGTGATTGTATGGATTTATTTATCTGTCGTAAATCATGCACCATTCTCCAAACTCCAGATTCCACTTTTTTAACAGGAAATATCGGTGTATTACATTCACAAGTTGGGTCTTCAATCAAAATACCAGCTTTCACCATATCCCGTATTACAGGGGTGATGCCAATAATAGCATCCTGTTTTAATGGATATTGTTTAAGTCTTGGTCGATAAGTCGTTTTAGGCAATACTTCAACTGGTTTCGCTGTTTTAAGTAAGCCCACATCAGTTTTTCCCGATGACCAAAGGGTGGCAGGGACGTCTGGAAAGTCCTCCGCCCCTAAAGTGGCCATCAGTCATAATTCTAATGAATCGACCTTTACTGGGTCCCCCATAGCGTCAACTACGAAGGACTCCAGAAAATTCACTTTTTTGGGTTTATACCCTTCTTCTGTTGGTATTAAAGCTATTTGCAATTTTTGTAACAGGTCTCTCCCCAACAAATTTATAGGACACTCTCCACTCAAGACCATAGTGACCTTGTATGGAGTTAGTCCCTCATCTAAAATTTTTATTGGTTTGGAAATCGGTAACAATGTCACTTTCCCATCTGCAGATACCACAGAAATTTGTTGTCGACTCGGAGTGACACCTGGAATGGTGTCTCTTAACACTGATCTGCATGCACCACTATCGCAAAGAAATTTGACATCCTTTTTCCCGATTTTTAGCCAATAATAAGGTTTTTCGTTTTCCGGTAAGGTCAAGGCAAACACATTAGTCAAATCCAAGATTTCAACTGGTTTTATTGATTCCCATTTCTCACTGTTGTGATTGTTGTCATCAGTGTTGAAATGGGGTTCCTCACGTCAATCTGAATGTTTTGTTTTCTGTCCTTCACCATATCACGTATTATATGGTGGAGGTCTGTAAGATTTCCCATGTTTCCTTTTCGGTATAGGTTTCTTTTTGCAGTGGCGAGCAATATGCCCTACACTGCCACAACTGTAGCATCAATCATTGTGCGGCATCCGTCTCTTCATCCGATCCTGGTATAACACGTTCTCCATTATGTTACCCAAGGTAGATGCCATCACATGTTCCATCGGCGAATTCGCACCATTTCCCCACTTTTTTCTCACCACTTCTTGGGCGTGTATTGCCCACTCATGAGATCAACCAACCTTCCAGTCCGGTGTTGGACATAATGTTTGCGAATGAAATCTCCAATTTCCGGCGTCAAATTCTGCAAAAATGTTTGCTTGAATTGGTTGACATATATGGAATTCTCATCAGCAGATTCAGGAATACAGCAGTGGTTTCGAAAAACATTTTCCAAGCGTCCCCGAAAAATGTTAATATCTTCCCCACGTAACTGTCTACAATTCTGAATCAAGCCAAAGTTTGGTGTTTTTTTCCATAATGTTCGGATGTTTTCACAAATCAATCTTCGTTGGGTTGTCGCTTCCTCGTACGTCATGTTCGTTCCCATCGATGTTTTCCCAGTAAAGTCACCTTTCACCCGATTCCAATGGTGTCCCAAGCATCTCCTGAGAACCTTAAGTGTTTCTTGTCCATTCAACTGATAAGAAGCACATAATTCCTCAAAATTCTCAGTCCAACTTTCTGCATTTTCAACAACATCACCTAGTCCTTTACACGCCTCTGCGACATCACTGTCGCCCCATGGCCGATAAACCAAGATAGTTTGATCATGTATGCTTGAAGAATTAGGATTTGGTACCTGAATGAGTGGCAAAGCGTCACAGTCGCTTCCATTATTCATTTCAATTCCATTCAACTCTTCAAACGGATACAATTGTCCAGAACAATTGGCTTTGCTCCTTGTACGCGAAGAGACACAATCAGCAGCAATCTGATTTGCCATATCAGGTTGTAATCCTCGTATTCCTCCAGTAGGGGTCATAAGCGCTCCATTCTGCTGGTCTGCCCAACAGACATTTGGAGTCATCACCGGGGGGGGGGGGGGGGGGGGGGGGCCCACCCAGGGGGGCCCACCCGCCCCACAGGGGTTGAACAAATGGCGTCCTCCCCTTTCTTCAGCCCTGCGGAGGAGGGGTAGAAGGAGGAGGGGGAAGAGAAGGAGTGGTAGGAGGGGGGTTGTGGCGCCTGCCCGGGGCAGCCCCCCGCCTCTCCCCCTCGCCTCCCGTGGGGGAGCTCTGGGGATTGAAACAATGGCTGCTTTCCATTTTCCACCAACTTTTCATTGGGACGTGCAACAGACGAAGCCACAGTCTCATCGTCAGAGCTCACTTTGGAAGACATTGCAACTATCGCTTTCTCCTCTTTTTTCATCCGTTTGGCTTCCATTTCCCTCTCTCTGATTTTTGCTTGCGCAATCCAAGCTTCGCAGGCGATTATCTCGGCATGTATCTTTCCAAGAGATTTTTTCATCGCGGATGCTTCCTGAAGTTTCAATCGAAACATGATTTCCCTCAAAGGTTGTAGTTGCAACGCACCAGAGAACGTACTACAGTCCATCCACTTCTTGCAATAAAGTTCGCTACCTGGGAACTTTTTGGACATAAACTCTACGTCCCTATGAATTGGGGTCTTTTTAGAAAAAATAGCACCCATTTTCACGATTGCAACAACAAATTCCTTCTTTAACTATCACCAGAAAGGAAGCACACCTCGCGATGTTGATTCAAACCCAAGAACAAAGGGCGTGATTCGCGCCAATCCTCAGCCAGGATGCGCGTTCACGCACACACACAAGGAATGCTCTTACGCACACACGCACACACACACACACCAACGGCTCAAATGACTTCGCCCCCACCCTTTTTTCTCTCCGAGACAAAGAACTTTCTCTGTGCCACTATGCTAGCATAGACAAACCAAGTTAAGAATGTATTTTTGATCTTATTTCTTTCCTCTCGACTCCGTACTATAGCAGCTGCCCTAAAATACTTCCGCTTTTCAGAATAAAAGCGGTCCACCACACAAACTGAATCCCAGCTATCACCACCTTGTGAACAATATTCTTTCGCTGGAAAACTTCCGAATCACAATTCGGCGTGTGGATGTTTCGTGCACATTAATATGCACTCCTCCGCCGGCATACGTATTCTCATTTGGCCACCTTGCCTAACGAAAATCGCTTCACACCGGTTCGTACGTGAGTCAAGTGGAAGAGACCGTCTCTGGCCAGGAGTAGTCTCACAATGCATTCAAACAATGGCTGCTAGCTAGCGCGCTACTTACTTAGTGAACTTTTGAATACTGCCGTGTAGTCCTCCAGCTAGAACGTTAGGAGCCACAACGCCACCAGAAAGGAGTGATTCTTTCCGTCTCTCGCGCGGAGGATTGCACGAGCAGGCTTCAGTGAAGAACGAAAAAAATCTTCGTTTCTCCCGTAGGTCGCAGCCAATCAAAGAGCAGGTTCGACGCGCATCTCAATGCGTGCCTCCCGTCAAAATTATAAAACGGGTCAACCACCAGGAGCTTCTTTAGCTGTGTTCCCGTCTCGCCTTGACTGGGTCGCCCAGGTGGTAGTCCTCACGCTAAGGCTGGTTGACTGGCACGGGTTTCTTGGCACCAATTAATGTTCGGTTAAAACTTCTCGTCTGTCTTTCCTGGTTCGCGTATTGTCTGGAGTTCACTTGATAAAAATATCAGCAAGTACGATAGATGGTGAACAAAAAACTACTTTATTCTAATGAGACAGAGAAAGCACTTCTCGTCTCGGTGGGACGAAGACATGAGCACACGAGCAAAAAGAGAAAGAGACCAAGAGAACGAGCTCCCGCTCTGACAAGTTTTTAAACATACAGAGTGGCGATCTGTTGTCCAATCAGGTGCGGACAAGTCGACCTTTCCCGTCCAATCGGTTACGAACAATTCAGCGTTGGGCGGGTCTCAGATTGAAGTTGGAGCTGTTGCTTTTTTCTTCCAACGGCTATTGAACTAATAAGACTGATAGTTTTATTTAACTAAATTAGACTGAAATTAAACGTGCACAATTCATAATATATACTAAGCTAAACATGAAAAAACATATGTTTACTTAATCTAAACATGAAATAACGTAATATGTTTACTAATGTGCATAAACACTCTGTCAAAACCTTAACCCTAACAAGTAGACCCAGAACGTAACCCTAAACCTAACAAGTAACCCTAACCATAACAAGTAACCCTAACAAGTAAACCCAGAAAGTAACCTTAACCCTGACAAGTAACCCTAACCCTAACAAGTAACCCTAACTCTAACAAGTAACCCTAACAAATAACCCCAGCAAGTAACCCTAACCCTGACAAGTAACCCTAACCCGAACAAGTAACCCTAAAAATTAACCCCAGAAAGTAACCCTAACCCTGACAAATAACCATAATCCTAACAACTAACCCTAACCCTAACAAGTAACCCTAAAAAGTAAACCCATAAAGTAACCCTAACCCTAACAAGTAACCCCAGAAAGTAACCTTAACCCTGACAAGTAACCCTAACAAGTAACCCTAATCCTAACAAGTGACCCTAACACTGACAAGTAACCCCAGAAAGTAACATTAACCCTCACAAGTAACCCTAACCCTAACAAGTAACCCCAGAACGTAACACTAACCCTAACAAGTAACCCCAGCAAGTAACCCTAACCCTAACAAGTAACCCTAACCCTAACACATAACCCTAACCCCAACAAGTATCCCGAACCCTAAAAAGTAGAAGTTATTTGACGCAATTTTGCAAATGGCCACAACTTGTCCGGTGGTGTCGGTTGTCCTTTAAACGAAAAAATTCAAAAGTCGATTCTAACCTTTGACCGGGAGACAGTAGGAGCTATTGGAGGATTTCTGGACCGGTTGAAGCCGGTTGAACATTGTGGAAAAGTTTCTGAGGGACACCAAGGAGAATATATCATCATATATATCATATAGAATATGACAGTGCCCTGTCAAGTGTCCCTAACAAGTAACCCCAGAAAGTAACCTTAACCCTGAGAAGTAACCCTTACAAGTAACCCCAGAAAATAACCGTAACCCTGACAAGTAACCCTAACAAGTAACCCCAACAAGTAACCTTAACAAGTAAGCCCAGCAAGTATTCCTAACCCTAACAAGTAACCCTAACAAGTAACCCTAGAAAGTAACCTTTACCCTGACAAGTAACCCTAACAAGTAAACCTAACAAGTAGCCCTAACAAGTAACCCCAGAAAGTAACCTTAACCCAAACAAGCAACCCTAACCCTAACAACTAACCCTAACAACTAACCCTAACAAGTAACCCCAACAAGCAACCCTAACAAGTAACCCGAGAAAGTAACCTTAACCCTGACAAGTAACCCAGTAAGTAACACTAACTCTAACAAGTAAACCTAACCCTAACAAGTAACCCCAGCAAGTAACCTTAACCCTGACAAGTAACCCTAACCCTAACAAGTAACCCTAACCCTAACAAGTAAACCCAGAACGTAACCCTAACCCTAACAAGTAACCCTAACCATAACAAGTAACCCTAACAAGTAACTCCAGCAAGTAAGCCTAACCCTAACATGTAACCCCAGAAAGAAACCTTAACCCTAACAAGTAAACCCAGAACGTAACCCTAAACCTAACAAGTAACCCTAACCATAACAAGTAACCCTAACAAGTAAACCCAGAAAGTAACCTTAACCCTGACAAGTAACCCTAACCCTAACAAGTAACCGTAACTCTAACAAGTAACCCTAACAAGTAACCCCAGCAAGTAACCCTAACCCTGACAAGTAACCCTAACCCGAACAAGTAACCCTAAAAATTAACCCCAGAAAGTAACGCTAACCCTGACAAGTAACCCTAACACTGACAAGTAACCCTAACAAGAAACCCCAGAAAGTAACCCTAAACCTAACAAGTAACCCTAAAAAGTAACCCCAGCAAGTTATCTTAACCCTGACAAGTAACGCTAACCCTAACAAGTAACCCTAACCCTAACAAGTAACCCTCACCCTGACAAGTAACAAGTAACCTGACTAACCCAAAGTAACCCCAGCAAGTAACTACAAGTAACCCCAACAAGTATCCCTAACACTAACAACTAACCCCAGAAAGTAACCCTAACCCTAACAAGTAACCCTAACAAGTGACACCACCCTAACAAGTAACCCCAGCAAGTAACCCTAACCCTAACAAGTAACCTAACCGTAACACGTAACCCTAACCCAACAAGTATCCCTAACCCTAACAAGTAGAAGTTAACCGATTTTGCAAATAACTTGGCCGGTGGTGTCGGTTGTCCCTAACAAGTGACCTTAACCCTGACAAGTAACCCTAACAACGTAACCCTAACAAGTAACTCTAACCCTAACACGTGTCCCTAACAAGTTACCCCAGAAAATAACCTTAACCCTGACAAGTAACCCCAACAAGTAACCCCAGCAAGTTACCTTAACCCTGACAAGTAACGCTAACCCTAACAAGTAACCCTAACCCTAACAAGTAACCCTCACCCTGACAAGTAACCCTAACAAATAACCCCAGCAAGTAACACCAACCCCAACAAGTATCCCTAACGCTAACAACTAACCCCAGAAAGTAACCCTAACCCTAACAAGTAACGGTAATCCAAACAAGTAACCCAAACGAGTGACACCAGGAAATAAACCTAACCGTGACAAGTAACCCTAACCCTAACATCTAACCCTAACAAGTAACCCCAACAAGTAACCCTAACAAGTAACCCCAGAAAGTAACCTTAACCCTGACAAGTAACCCAGTAAGTAACACTAACTCTAACAAGTAAACCTAACCCTAACAAGTGTCCCTAGCAAGTAACCCCAGCAATTATCCCTAACCCTAACAAGCAACACCAGCAAGTAACCATAACCCTAACAAGTAACCCTCACCCTGACAAGTAACCAGAGAAAGTAACCTTAACCCAACAAGTAACCCCAGAAAGTAACCCTAGCCCTACCAAGTAGCGTTAACCCTAACACATAACCCTAACAAGTAACCCCAGAAAGTAACGCTAACCCTAACAAGTAACGGTAATCCAAACAAGTAACCCTAACAAGTGAACCTAAAAGTAAACCTAACCCTAACAAGTATACCAAACACGTAACCCCAGCAAGTAAACCTAACCCTAACAAGTAACCCCAGAAAGTAACATTAACCCTGACAAGTAACCCTAACCTAACAAGTAACCCAGACAAGTAAACCCAGAAAGTAACCCTAATCCGAACAAGTAAACCCAGAATGTAACCTTAACCCTGAGAAGTAACCCCAGAAAGTAACCTTAACCCTGACAAGTAACCCTCACAAGTAACACCAGAAAGTAAACTTAACACTAACAAGTAACCCTAACAAATACCCCCAGAAAGTAACCTTAACCCTGACAAGTAACCCCAGAAAGTAACCCTAACCCTAACATGTAACCCTAACCATAACAAGTAACCATAACCCTGACAAGTATCCCAAACCCTAACAACTAACCCTAGCAAGTAACCCCAGAAAGTAACCTTAACTCAAAGAGTAACCTTGACCCTAACACGTAACCCTAACCCTAACAACTACTCCTAACAAGTAACCCCAGCAAGTAACCCTAACCCTAAACCCCGGAAAGTAACCTTAACCCTGGCAAGTAACCCTAACAAGTACCCCCAGCAAGTAACCCTAACAGGTAACCCTAACAACTAACCCTAACAAGTAACCCTAACAAGTAGAAGTCATTTGAAGCGATTTTGCAAATGGACACAACTTGTCCGGTGGCGTCGGTTGTCCTTTAAACACAAAATTTTCAAAAGTCGATTCTGACCTTTGACCGGGAGAGAGTAGGAGATCTTGGAGGATTTCAGGATAGGTTGAAGCCGGTTGAAGCTTGTGGAAAAGTTTCTGAGGGACACCAAGGAGAATATATCATCATATATATCATATAGAATATGACCGTACCCTGTCAAGTGTCCCTAACAAGTAACCCCAGAAAGTAACCTTAACCTTGACAAGTAACCCTGACAAGTAACCCTAAAAAGTAAACCCAGAAATTAACCTTAACCCTAACAAGTAAACCAGACAAGTAAACCCAGAAAGTAACCCTAACCCTAACAAGTAAACCCAGAATGCAACCTTAACCCTGACAACGATCAGAAGGTTTCTTCAGCCGTCATCTCTACAAATTTGAAGGTTTCGGACGTTTCTATCCAAGAGGCTTCGTCAGCGAACTAAAGTCCGACTTGTCGTATCGGCCCTATTTATATATCCCTAATGTCCAGACGTGGCGGCGCCGGTCACAGCTATGATAGGTCCCTACTCTCAGTTTGGGGGGAGCAGAGGACAACTCCCTGTGGCCCCCCTTATTGGTCCTACATTCCTGACTAACGACTGGCCCATTTGCCCCACCTCCACCGGTATAACCTCATCAACATTACGAATATTGCCTAACCTGTTTTGCTTACGCAGGCTTATTGTATAAACGATCCAAATTGAACCTCACCCCACCAGACCAGTTTAATGAAGGATTTTGTGGTTTTATAAGAATCGCTTCTTTTACACCCCTTTCAAACCATCTATGTTCTTTCGCTAAGGTTTTAACCTAATTGTCGTCAAATGAGTGGTTGCTAGTTTTTAGGTGCAAATGTACTGCCGATTGAGGCCCACTTGTATTATCCCTGCAATGTTGATAGTCTTTTTTTGAGAATTTGTTGAGTTTTTTGATGAAATTGGTGTCTATATAGGCTGCAGAGTGCTCATCTGACACTTATACAAGTGAAAACATGAAGATTCAGCCTTTTGTTTAGATAGGATCATATGAACTTTTTATTGCCTTAAACGCATTTTCAGAGCAAGAGAAACACGTTTTCTGAACTTAATGTTTTCTTCATGGTTTTAAGTTTTATGATGAAATTAGTGTCTATATAGGCTGTAGAGTGCTAATCTGACACGTATACAAGTGAAAACATGAAGATTCAGCCTTTTGTTTAGCTGTGAGGATCATATGAACTTTTTATTGCCTTAAACGCATTTTCAGAGCACGAGAAACACGTTTTCTGAACTTAATGTTTTATTCATTGTTTTAACTTTTTTTTGATTAAATTAGTGTCTATATAGGCTGCAGAGTGCTCATCTGACACTTATACAAGTGAAAACATGAAGATTCAGCCTTTTGTTTAGATGTGAGGATCATATGAACTTTTTATTGCCTTAAACGCATTTTCAGAGCAAGAGAAACACGTTTTCTGAACTTAATGTTTTCTTCATGTTTTAACTTTTTTATGACGAAATTAGTGTCTATATAGGCTGTAGAGTGCTAATCTGACACTTATACAAGTGAAAACATGAAGATTCAGCCTTTTGTTTAGATGTGAGGATCATATGAACTTTTTATTGCCTTAAACGCATTTTCAGAGCAAGAGAAACACGTTTTCTGAACTTAATGTTTTATTCATTGTTTTCACTTTTTGATGAAATTAGTGTCATATAGTCTGCAGTGTACTCATCTGACACTTATACAAGTGAAAACATGAAGATTCAGCCTTTTGTTTAGCTGTGAGGATCATATGAACTTTTTATTGCCTTAAACGCATTTTCAGAGCACGAGAAACACGTTTTCTGAACTTAATGTTTTATTCATTGTTTTAACTTTTTTTTGATTAAATTAGTGTCTATATAGGCTGCAGAGTGCTCATCTGACACTTATACAAGTGAAAACATGAAGATTCAGCCTTTTGTTTAGATGTGAGGATCATATGAACTTTTTATTGCCTTAAACGCATTTTCAGAGCAAGAGAAACACGTTTTCTGAACTTAATGTTTTCTTCATGGTTTTAGGTTTTATGACGAAATTAGTGTCTATATAGGCTGTAGAGTGCTAATCTGACACGTATACAAGTGAAAACATGAAGATTCAGCCTTTTGTTTAGCTGTGAGGATCATATGAACTTTTTATTGCCTTAAACGCATTTTCAGAGGAAGAGAAACACGTTTTCTGAACTTAATGTTTTATTCATTGTTTTAACCTTTTTTTGATTAAATTAGTGTCTATATAGGCTGCAGAGTGCTCATCTGACACTTATACAAGTGAAAACATGAAGATTCAGCCTTTTGTTTAGATGTGAGGATTATATGAACTTTTTATTGCCTTAAACGCATTTTCAGAGCAAGAGAAACACGTTTTCTGAACTTAATGTTTTCTTCATGGTTTTAAGTTTTATGATGAAATTAGTGTCTATATAGGCTGTAGAGTGCTAATCTGACACGTATACAAGTGAAAACATGAAGATTCAGCCTTTTGTTTAGCTGTGAGGATCATATGAACTTTTTATTGCCTTAAACGCATTTTCAGAGCAAGAGAAACACGTTTTCTGAACTTAATGTTTTATTCATTGTTTTAACTTTTTTTTGATGAAATTAGTGTCTATATAGGCTGCAGAGTGCTCATCTGACACTTATACAAGTGAAAACATGAAGATTCAGCCTTTTGTTTAGCTGTGAGGATCATATGAACTTTTTATTGCCTTAAACGCATTTTCAGAGCAAGAGAAACACGTTTTCTGAACTTAATGTTTTATTCATTGTTTTCACTTTTTGATGAAATTAGTGTCTATATAGGCTGTAGAGTGCTAATCTGACACGTATACAAGTGAAAACATGAAGATTCAGCCTTTTGTTTAGCTGTGAGGATCATATGAACTTTTTATTGCCTTAAACGCATTTTCAGAGCAAGAGAAACACGTTTTCTGAACTTAATGTTTTATTCATTGTTTTCACTTTTTGATGAAATTAGTGTCTATATAGTCTGCAGAGTACTCATCTGACACTTATACAAGTGAAAACATGAAGATTCAGCCTTTTGTTTAGCTGTGAGGATCATATGAACTTTTTATTGCCTTAAACGCATTTTCAGAGCAAGAGAAACACGTTTTCTGAACTTAATGTTTTATTCATTGTTTTAACTTTTTTTTGATGAAATTAGTGTCTATATAGGCTGCAGAGTGCTCATCTGACACTTATACAAGTGAAAACATGAAGATTCAGCCTTTTGTTTAGATGTGAGGATCATATGAACTTTTTATTGCCTTAAACGCATTTTCAGAGCAAGAGAAACACGTTTTCTGAACTTAATGTTTTCTTCATGGTTTTAGGTTTTATGACGAAATTAGTGTCTATATAGGCTGTAGAGTGCTAATCTGACACGTATACAAGTGAAAACATGAAGATTCAGCCTTTTGTTTAGCTGTGAGGATCATATGAACTTTTTATTGCCTTAAACGCATTTTCAGAGCAAGAGAAACACGTTTTCTGAACTTAATGTTTTATTCATTGTTTTAACTTTTTTTTGATGAAATTAGTGTCTATATAGGCTGCAGAGTGCTCATCTGACACTTATACAAGTGAAAACATGAAGATTCAGCCTTTTGTTTAGCTGTGAGGATCATATGAACTTTTTATTGCCTTAAACGCATTTTCAGAGCAAGAGAAACACGTTTTCTGAACTTAATGTTTTATTCATTGTTTTCACTTTTTTTGATGAAATTAGTGTCATATAGGCTGCAGAGTACTCATCTGACACTTATACAAGTGAAAACATGAAGATTCAGCCTTTTGTTTAGCTGTGAGGATCATATGAACTTTTTATTGCCTTAAACGCATTTTCAGAGCAACGAGAAACACGTTTTCTGAACTTAATGTTTTATTCATTGTTTTAACCTTTTTTTTGATGAAATTAGTGTCTATATAGGCTGCAGAGTGCTCATCTGACACTTATACAAGTGAAAACATGAAGATTCAGCCTTTTGTTTAGATGTGAGGATCATATGAACTTTTTATTGCCTTAAACGCATTTTCAGAGCAAGAGAAACACGTTTTCTGAACTTAATGTTTTCTTCATGGTTTTAGGTTTTATGACGAAATTAGTGTCTATATAGGCTGTAGAGTGCTAATCTGACACGTATACAAGTGAAAACATGAAGATTCAGCCTTTTGTTTAGCTGTGAGGATCATATGAACTTTTTATTGCCTTAAACGCATTTTCAGAGGAAGAGAAACACGTTTTCTGAACTTAATGTTTTATTCATTGTTTTAACCTTTTTTTGATGAAATTAGTGTCTATATAGGCTGCAGAGTGCTCATCTGACACTTATACAAGTGAAAACATGAAGATTCAGCCTTTTGTTTAGCTGTGAGGATCATATGAACTTTTTATTGCCTTAAACGCATTTTCAGAGCAAGAGAAACACGTTTTCTGAACTTAATGTTTTCTTCATGGTTTTAAGTTTTATGATGAAATTAGTGTCTATATAGGCTGTAGAGTGCTAATCTGACACGTATACAAGTGAAAACATGAAGATTCAGCCTTTTGTTTAGCTGTGAGGATCATATGAACTTTTTATTGCCTTAAACGCATTTTCAGAGCAAGAGAAACACGTTTTCTGAACTTAATGTTTTATTCATTGTTTTAACTTTTTTTTGATTAAATTAGTGTCTATATAGGCTGCAGAGTGCTCATCTGACACTTATACAAGTGAAAACATGAAGATTCAGCCTTTTGTTTAGCTGTGAGGATCATATGAACTTTTAATTGCCTTAAACGCATTTTCAGAGGAAGAGAAACACGTTTTCTGAACTTAATGTTTTATTCATTGTTTTAACCTTTTTTGATGAAATTAGTGTCTATATAGGCTGCAGAGTGCTCATCTGACACTTATACAAGTGAAAACATGAAGATTCAGCCTTTTGTTTAGATGTGAGGATCATATGAACTTTTTATTGCCTTAAACGCATTTTCAGAGCAAGAGAAACACGTTTTCTGAACTTAATGTTTTCTTCATGGTTTTAAGTTTTATGATGAAATTAGTGTCTATATAGGCTGTAGAGTGCTAATCTGACACGTATACAAGTGAAAACATGAAGATTCAGCCTTTTGTTTAGCTGTGAGGATCATATGAACTTTTTTTTGCCTTAAACGCATTTTCAGAGCACGAGAAACACGTTTTCTGAACTTAATGTTTTATTCATTGTTTTAACTTTTTTTTGATTAAATTAGTGTCTATATAGGCTGCAGAGTGCTCATCTGACACTTATACAAGTGAAAACATGAAGATTCAGCCTTTTGTTTAGATGTGAGGATCATATGAACTTTTTATTGCCTTAAACGCATTTTCAGAGCAAGAGAAACACGTTTTCTGAACTTAATGTTTTATTCATTGTTTTCACTTTTTGATGAAATTAGTGTCATATAGTCTGCAGTGTACTCATCTGACACTTATACAAGTGAAAACATGAAGATTCAGCCTTTTGTTTAGCTGTGAGGATCATATGAACTTTTTATTGCCTTAAACGAATTTTCAGAGCACGAGAAACACGTTTTCTGAACTTAATGTTTTATTCATTGTTTTAACTTTTTTTTGATTAAATTAGTGTCTATATAGGCTGCAGAGTGCTCATCTGACACTTATACAAGTGAAAACATGAAGATTCAGCCTTTTGTTTAGATGTGAGGATCATATGAACTTTTTATTGCCTTAAACGCATTTTCAGAGCAAGAGAAACACGTTTTCTGAACTTAATGTTTTCTTCATGGTTTTAGGTTTTATGACGAAATTAGTGTCTATATAGGCTGTAGAGTGCTAATCTGACACGTATACAAGTGAAAACATGAAGATTCAGCCTTTTGTTTAGCTGTGAGGATCATATGAACTTTTTATTGCCTTAAACGCATTTTCAGAGGAAGAGAAACACGTTTTCTGAACTTAATGTTTTATTCATTGTTTTAACCTTTTTTTGATTAAATTAGTGTCTATATAGGCTGCAGAGTGCTCATCTGACACTTATACAAGTGAAAACATGAAGATTCAGCCTTTTGTTTAGATGTGAGGATCATATGAACTTTTTATTGCCTTAAACGCATTTTCAGAGCAAGAGAAACACGTTTTCTGAACTTAATGTTTTCTTCATGGTTTTAAGTTTTATGATGAAATTAGTGTCTATATAGGCTGTAGAGTGCTAATCTGACACGTATACAAGTGAAAACATGAAGATTCAGCCTTTTGTTTAGCTGTGAGGATCATATGAACTTTTTATTGCCTTAAACGCATTTTCAGAGCACGAGAAACACGTTTTCTGAACTTAATGTTTTATTCATTGTTTTAACTTTTTTTTTATTAAATTAGTGTCTATATAGGCTGCAGAGTGCTCATCTGACACTTATACAAGTGAAAACATGAAGATTCAGCCTTTTGTTTAGATGTGAGGATCATATGAACTTTTTATTGCCTTAAACGCATTTTCAGAGCAAGAGAAACACGTTTTCTGAACTTAATGTTTTATTCATTGTTTTCACTTTTTGATGAAATTAGTGTCATATAGTCTGCAGTGTACTCATCTGACACTTATACAAGTGAAAACATGAAGATTCAGCCTTTTGTTTAGATGTGAGGATCATATGAACTTTTTATTGCCTTAAACGCATTTTCAGAGCACGAGAAACACGTTTTCTGAACTTAATGTTTTATTCATTGTTTTAACTTTTTTTTGATTAAATTAGTGTCTATATAGGCTGCAGAGTGCTCATCTGACACTTATACAAGTGAAAACATGAAGATTCAGCCTTTTGTTTAGATGTGAGGATCATATGAACTTTTTATTGCCTTAAACGCATTTTCAGAGCAAGAGAAACACGTTTTCTGAACTTAATGTTTTCTTCATGGTTTTAGGTTTTATGACGAAATTAGTGTCTATATAGGCTGTAGAGTGCTAATCTGACACGTATACAAGTGAAAACATGAAGATTCAGCCTTTTGTTTAGCTGTGAGGATCATATGAACTTTTTATTGCCTTAAACGCATTTTCAGAGCACGAGAAACACGTTTTCTGAACTTAATGTTTTATTCATTGTTTTCACTTTTTGATGAAATTAGTGTCATATAGTCTGCAGTGTACTCATCTGACACTTATACAAGTGAAAACATGAAGATTCAGCCTTTTGTTTAGCTGTGAGGATCATATGAACTTTTTATTGCCTTAAACGCATTTTCAGAGCACGAGAAACACGTTTTCTGAACTTAATGTTTTATTCATTGTTTTAACTTTTTTTTGATTAAATTAGTGTCTATATAGGCTGCAGAGTGCTCATCTGACACTTATACAAGTGAAAACATGAAGATTCAGCCTTTTGTTTAGATGTGAGGATCATATGAACTTTTTATTGCCTTAAACGCATTTTCAGAGCAAGAGAAACACGTTTTCTGAACTTAATGTTTTCTTCATGGTTTTAGGTTTTATGACGAAATTAGTGTCTATATAGGCTGTAGAGTGCTAATCTGACACGTATACAAGTGAAAACATGAAGATTCAGCCTTTTGTTTAGCTGTGAGGATCATATGAACTTTTTATTGCCTTAAACGCATTTTCAGAGGAAGAGAAACACGTTTTCTGAACTTAATGTTTTATTCATTGTTTTAACCTTTTTTTGATTAAATTAGTGTCTATATAGGCTGCAGAGTGCTCATCTGACACTTATACAAGTGAAAACATGAAGATTCAGCCTTTTGTTTAGATGTGAGGATCATATGAACTTTTTATTGCCTTAAACGCATTTTCAGAGCAAGAGAAACACGTTTTCTGAACTTAATGTTTTCTTCATGGTTTTAAGTTTTATGATGAAATTAGTGTCTATATAGGCTGTAGAGTGCTAATCTGACACGTATACAAGTGAAAACATGAAGATTCAGCCTTTTGTTTAGCTGTGAGGATCATATGAACTTTTTATTGAGTTAAACGCATTTTCAGAGGAAGAGAAACACGTTTTCTGAACTTAATGTTTTATTCATTGTTTTAACCTTTTTTTGATGAAATTAGTGTCAATATAGGCTGCAGAGTGCTCATCTGACACTTATACAAGTGAAAACATGAAGATTCAGCCTTTTGTTTAGCTGTGAGGATCATATGAACTTTTTATTGCCTTAAACGCATTTTCAGAGCAAGAGAAACACGTTTTCTGAACTTAATGTTTTATTCATTGTTTTCACTTTTTTGATGAAATTAGTCTCTATATAGTCTGCAGAGTACTCATATGACACTTATACAAGTGAAAACATGAAGATTCAGTCTTTTGTTTAGCTGTAAGGATCATATGAACTTTTAATTGCCTTAAACGCATTTTTCAGAGGAAGAGAAACACGTTTTCTGAACTTAATGTTTTATTCATTGTTTTAACCTTTTTTTGATGAAATTAGTGTCTATATAGGCTGCAGAGTGCTCATCTGACACTTATACAAGTGAAAACATGAAGATTCAGCCTTTTGTTTAGATGTGAGGATCATATGAACTTTTTATTGCCTTAAACGCATTTTCAGAGCAAGAGAAACACGTTTTCTGAACTTAATGTTTTCTTCATGGTTTTAAGTTTTATGATGAAATTAGTGTCTATATAGGCTGTAGAGTGCTAATCTGACACGTATACAAGTGAAAACATGAAGATTCAGCCTTTTGTTTAGCTGTGAGGATCATATGAACTTTTTATTGCCTTAAACGCATTTTCAGAGCACGAGAAACACGTTTTCTGAACTTAATGTTTTATTCATTGTTTTAACTTTTTTTTGATTAAATTAGTGTCTATATAGGCTGCAGAGTGCTCATCTGACACTTATACAAGTGAAAACATGAAGATTCAGCCTTTTGTTTAGATGTGAGGATCATATGAACTTTTTATTGCCTTAAACGCATTTTCAGAGCAAGAGAAACACGTTTTCTGAACTTAATGTTTTCTTCATGGTTTTAGGTTTTATGACGAAATTAGTGTCTATATAGGCTGTAGAGTGCTAATCTGACACGTATACAAGTGAAACCATGAAGATTCAGCCTTTTGTTTAGCTGTGAGGATCATATGAACTTTTTATTGCCTTAAACGCATTTTCAGAGGAAGAGAAACACGTTTTCTGAACTTAATGTTTTATTCATTGTTTTAATCTTTTTTTGATGAAATTAGTGTCTTTATAGGCTGCAGAGTGCTCATCTGACACTTATACAAGTGAAAATATGAAGATTCAGCCTTTTGTTTAGCTGTGAGGATCATATGAACTTTTTATTGCCTTAAACGCATTTTCAGAGCAAGAGAAACACGTTTTCTGAACTTAATGTTTTATTCATTGTTTTAACTTTTTGATGAAATTAGTGTCATATAGTCTGCAGTGTACTCATCTGACACTTATACAAGTGAAAACATGAAGATTCAGCCTTTTGTTTAGCTGTGAGGATCATATGAACTTTTTATTGCCTTAAACGCATTTTCAGAGCACGAGAAACACGTTTTCTGAACTTAATGTTTTATTCATTGTTTTAACTTTTTTTTGATTAAATTAGTGTCTATATAGGCTGCAGAGTGCTCATCTGACACTTATACAAGTGAAAACATGAAGATTCAGCCTTTTGTTTAGATGTGAGGATCATATGAACTTTTTATTGCCTTAAACGCATTTTCAGAGCAAGAGAAACACGTTTTCTGAACTTAATGTTTTCTTCATGGTTTTAGGTTTTATGACGAAATTAGTGTCTATATAGGCTGTAGAGTGCTAATCTGACACGTATACAAGTGAAAACATGAAGATTCAGCCTTTTGTTTAGCTGTGAGGATCATATGAACTTTTTATTGCCTTAAACGCATTTTCAGAGGAAGAGAAACACGTTTTCTGAACTTAATGTTTTATTCATTGTTTTAACCTTTTTTTGATGAAATTAGTGTCTATATAGGCTGCAGAGTGCTCATCTGACACTTATACAAGTGAAAACATGAAGATTCAGCCTTTTGTTTAGCTGTGAGGATCATATGAACTTTTTATTGCCTTAAACGCATTTTCAGCGCAAGAGAAACACGTTTTCTGAACTTAATGTTTTCTTCATGGTTTTAAGTTTTATGATGAAATTAGTGTCTACATAGGCTGTAGTGTGCTAATCTACCACGTATACAAGTGAAAACATGAAGATTCAGCCTTTTGTTTAGCTGGGAGGATCATATGAACTTTTTATTGCCTTAAACGCATTTTCAGAGCACGAGAAACACGTTTTCTGAACTTAATGTTTTATTCATTGTTTTAACTTTTTTTTGATTAAATTAGTGTCTATATAGGCTGCAGAGTGCTCATCTGACACTTATACAAGTGAAAACATGAAGATTCAGCCTTTTGTTTAGATGTGAGGATCATATGAACTTTTTATTGCCTTAAACGCATTTTCAGAGCAAGAGAAACACGTTTTCTGAACTTAATGTTTTATTCATTGTTTTCACTTTTTGATGAAATTAGTGTCATATAGTCTGCAGTGTACTCATCTGACACTTATACAAGTGAAAACATGAAGATTCAGCCTTTTGTTTAGCTGTGAGGATCATATGAACTTTTTATTGCCTTAAACGCATTTTCAGAGCACGAGAAACACGTTTTCTGAACTTAATGTTTTATTCATTGTTTTAACTTTTTTTTGATTAAATTAGTGTCTATATAGGCTGCAGAGTGCTCATCTGACACTTATACAAGTGAAAACATGAAGATTCAGCCTTTTGTTTAGATGTGAGGATCATATGAACTTTTTATTGCCTTAAACGCATTTTCAGAGCAAGAGAAACACGTTTTCTGAACTTAATGTTTTCTTCATGGTTTTAGGTTTTATGACGAAATTAGTGTCTATATAGGCTGTAGAGTGCTAATCTGACACGTATACAAGTGAAAACATGAAGATTCAGCCTTTTGTTTAGCTGTGAGGATCATATGAACTTTTTATTGCCTTAAACGCATTTTCAGAGCACGAGAAACACGTTTTCGGAACTTAATGTTTTATTCATTGTTTTCACTTTTTGATGAAATTAGTGTCATATAGTCTGCAGTGTACTCATCTGACACTTATACAAGTGAAAACATGAAGATTCAGCCTTTTGTTTAGCTGTGAGGATCATATGAACTTTTTATTGCCTTAAACGCATTTTCAGAGCACGAGAAACACGTTTTCTGAACTTAATGTTTTATTCATTGTTTTAACTTTTTTTTGATTAAATTAGTGTCTATATAGGCTGCAGAGTGCTCATCTGACACTTATACAAGTGAAAACATGAAGATTCAGCCTTTTGTTTAGATGTGAGGATCATATGAACTTTTTATTGCCTTAAACGCATTTTCAGAGCAAGAGAAACACGTTTTCTGAACTTAATGTTTTCTTCATGGTTTTAGGTTTTATGACGAAATTAGTGTCTATATAGGCTGTAGAGTGCTAATCTGACACGTATACAAGTGAAAACATGAAGATTCAGCCTTTTGTTTAGCTGTGAGGATCATATGAACTTTTTATTGCCTTAAACGCATTTTCAGAGGAAGAGAAACACGTTTTCGGAACTTAATGTTTTATTCATTGTTTTAACCTTTTTTTGATTAAATTAGTGTCTATATAGGCTGCAGAGTGCTCATCTGACACTTATACAAGTGAAAACATGAAGATTCAGCCTTTTGTTTAGATGTGAGGATCATATGAACTTTTTATTGCCTTAAACGCATTTTCAGAGCAAGAGAAACACGTTTTCTGAACTTAATGTTTTCTTCATGGTTTTAAGTTTTATGATGAAATTAGTGTCTATATAGGCTGTAGAGTGCTAATCTGACACGTATACAAGTGAAAACATGAAGATTCAGCCTTTTGTTTAGCTGTGAGGATCATATGAACTTTTTATTGACTTAAACGCATTTTCAGAGGAAGAGAAACACGTTTTCTGAACTTAATGTTTTATTCATTGTTTTAACCTTTTTTTGATGAAATTAGTGTCAATATAGGCTGCAGAGTGCTCATCTGACACTTATACAAGTGAAAACATGAAGATTCAGCCTTTTGTTTAGCTGTGAGGATCATATGAACTTTTTATTGCCTTAAACGCATTTTCAGAGCAAGAGAAACACGTTTTCTGAACTTAATGTTTTATTCATTGTTTTCACTTTTTTGATGAAATTAGTCTCTATATAGTCTGCAGAGTACTCATATGACACTTATACAAGTGAAAACATGAAGATTCAGTCTTTTGTTTAGCTGTAAGGATCATATGAACTTTTAATTGCCTTAAACGCATTTTTCAGAGGAAGAGAAACACGTTTTCTGAACTTAATGTTTTATTCATTGTTTTAACCTTTTTTTGATTAAATTAGTGTCTATATAGGCTGCAGAGTGCTCATCTGACACTTATACAAGTGAAAACATGAAGATTCAGCCTTTTGTTTAGATGTGAGGATCATATGAACTTTTTATTGCCTTAAAGGCATTTTCAGAGCAAGGGAAACACGTTTTCTGAACTTAATGTTTTATTCATTGTTGTAACTTTTTTTTTGATTAAATTAGTGTCTATATAGGCTGCAGAGTGCTCATCTGACACTTATACAAGTGAAAACATGAAGATTCAGCCTTTAGTTTAGATGTGAGGATAATATGAACTTTTTATTGCCTTAAACGCATTTTCAGAGCAAGAGAAACACGTTTTCTGAATTTAATGTTTTATTCATTGTTTTAACTTTTTTTTGATTAAATTAGTGTCTATATAGGCTGCAGAGTGCTCATCTGACACTTATACAAGTGAAAACATGAAGATTCAGCCTTTTGTTTAGATGTGAGGATCATATGAACTTTTTATTGCCTTAAACGCATTTTCAGAGCAAGAGAAACACGTTTTCTGAACTTAATGTTTTCTTCATGGTTTTAAGTTTTATGATGAAATTAGTGTCTATATAGGCTGTAGAGTGCTAATCTGACACGTATACAAGTGAAAACATGAAGATTCAGCCTTTTGTTTAGCTGTGAGGATCATATGAACTTTTTATTGCCTTAAACGCATTTTCAGAGCAAGAGAAACACGTTTTCTTAACTTAATGTTTTATTCATTGTTTTCACTTTTTTGATGAAATTAGTGTCTATATAGTCTGCAGAGTACTCATCTGACACTTATACAAGTGAAAACATGAAGATTCAGCCTTTTGTTTAGCTGTGAGGATCATATGAACTTTTTATTGCGTTAAACGCATTTTCAGCGCAAGAGAAACACGTTTTCTGAACTTAATGTTTTTTTTAATGGTTTTAGGTTTTTTGATGAAATTGGTGTCTATATAGGCTGTAGCGTACTAATCTGACACGTATACAAGTGAAAACAGGAAGACTTTTTATTGCCTTAAACGCATTTTCAGCGCAAGAGAAACACGTTTTCTGAACTTAATGTTTTCTTCATGGTTATAAGTTTTATGATGAAATTAGTGTCTATATATGTAGAGTGCTAATCTGACACGTATACAAGTGAAAACATGAAGATTCAGCCTTTTGTGTAGCTGTGAGGATCATATGAACTTTTTAATTGCCTTAAACGCATTTTCAGAGCAAGAGAAACACGTTTTCTGAACTTAATGTTTTATTCATTGTTTTAACTTTTTTTGATGAAATTAGTGTCTATATAGGCTGTAGAGTGCTAATCTGACACTTATACAAGTGAAAACATGAAGATTCAGCCTTTTGTTTAGCTGTGAGGATCATATGAACTTTTTATTGCCTTAAACGCATTTTCAGAGCAAGAGAAACACGTTTTCTAAACTTAATGTTTTTTTAATTTAGGTTTTTTGATGAAATTGGTGTCTATATAGGCTGTAGAGTACTAATCTGCCACGTATACATGTGAAAACATGAAGACTTTTTATTGCCTTAAACGCATTTTCAGCGCAAGAGAAACACGTTTTCTGAACTTAATGTTTTCTTCATGGTTTTAAGCTTTATGATGAAATTAGAAATAACCCTAACAAGTAAACCAAGAAAGTAACACTCACCCTCACGCTAACCCTAACAAGTAACCCTAACAAGTAAACCCAGAAAGTAAGCCTAACCCTAACAAGTAACCCTAACAAATAAACCCAGAAAGTAACCCTAACCCTAACAACTAACCCTAACCCTAACAAGTAACCCTAACAAGTAACCCCAGCAAGTAACCTTAACCCTGACAAGTAACCCTAATCCTAACAAGTAACCCTAACCCTAACAAGTAACCCCAGCAAGTAAGCCTAACCCTAACATGTAACCCCAGAAAGAAACCTTAACCCTAACAAGTAAACCCAGAACGTAACCCTAAACCTAACAAGTAACCCTAACCATAACAAGTAACCCTAACAAGTAAACCCAGAAAGTAACCTTAACCCTGACAAGTAACCCTAACCATAACAAGTAACCCTAACAAGTAAACCCAGAAAGTAACCTTAACCCTGACAAGTAACCCTAACCCTAACAAGTAACCGTAACTCTAACAAGTAACCCTAACAAGTAACCCTAACCCTAACAAGTAACCCCAGCAAGTAAGCCTAACCCTAACGTAACCCCAGAAAGAAACCTTAACCCTAACAAGTAAACCCAGAACGTAACCCTAAACCTAACAAGTAACCCTAACCATAACAAGTAACCCTAACAAGTAAACCCAGAAAGTAACCTTAACCCTGACAAGTAACCCTAACCCTAACAAGTAACCGTAACTCTAACAAGTAACCCTAACAAGTAACCCCAGCAAGTAACCCTAACCCTGACAAGTAACCCTAACCCGAACAAGTAACCCTAAAAATTAACCCCAGAAAGTAACGCTAACCCTGACAAATAACCATAATCCTAACAAGTAACCCTAACCCTAACAAGTAACCCTAAAAAGTAAACCCAGAAAGTAACCCTAACCCTAACAAGTAACCCCAGAAAGTAATCTTAACCCTGACAAGTAACCCTGACAAGGAAACCCAGCAAGTAACCCCAGAAAGTAACCTTACCTAACCCTAACCCTAACCCTAACCCTAACCCTAACCCTAACCCTCACAAGTAACCCTAACCCTAACAAGTAACCCCAGAACGTAACACTAACCCTAACAAGTAACCCCAGCAAGTAACCCTAACCCTAACGCGTAACCCTAACCCCAACAAGTATCCCGAACCCTAACAAGTAGAAGTTATTTGACGCGATTTTGCAAATGGCCACAACTTGTCCGGTGGGGTCAGTTGTCCTTTAAACGAAAAAATTCAAAAGTCGATTCTAACGTTTGACCGGGAGACAGTAGGAGCTCTTGGAGGATTTCTGGACCGGTTGAAGCCGGTTGAACATTGTGGAAACGTTTCTGAGGAGAATATATCATCATATATATGATATAGAATATGACAGTGCCCTGTCAAGTGTCCCTAACAAGTAACCCCAGAAAGTAACCTTAACCCTGAGAAGTAACCCTTACAAGTAACCCCAGAAAATAACCGTAACCCTTACAAGTAACCCCAGAAAATAACCGTAACCCTGACAAGTAACCCTAACAAGTAACCCCAACAAGTAACCTTAACAAGTAAGCCCAGCAAGTATTCCTAACCCTAACAAGTAACCCTAACAAGTAACCCCAGAAAGTAACCTTTACCCTGACAAGTAACCCTAACAAGTAAACCTAACAAGTAGCCCTAACAAGTAACCCCAGAAAGTAACCTTAACCCAAACAAGCAACCCTAACCCTAACAACTAACCCTAACAACTAACCCCAGCAAGTAACCATAACCCTAACAAGTAACCCTAACAAATAACCCCAGAAAGTAACCTTAACCCTGACAAGTAACCCTAATAAGTAACCCCAGCAAGTAACCCTAACCCTAAAAAGTATCCCTAACCCTAACAAGTAACTCCATCAAGTAACCCTAACCCTAACAAGTGACCTTAACCCTGACAAGTAACCCTAACAACGTAACCCTAACAAGTAACTCTAACCCTAACACGTGTCCCTAACAAGTTACCCCAGAAAATAACCTTAACCCTGACAAGTAACCATAACAAGTAACCCCAACAAGTATCCCAAGCCCTACCAAGTGACCCTAAAAAGTAAACCCAGAAAGTAACCTTAACCCTAACAAGTAACCATAACAAGTAACCCCAGCAAGTTACCTTAACCCTAACAAGTAACCCTAACAATATCCCTAAAAGGTAACCCCAGAGTGCAACCTTAACCCTGACAAGTAACCCTAACATGTAACCCCAGAAAGTCACCCTAACCCTAAAGTAACCACAACAAGTATCTCTAACCATGACAAGTAACCCTAACAAGTAACCCTAACAAGTAACACCAACCCTAACAAGTAACCCTAACACTGACCATACCATACCAAGAAACCCCATAAAGTAACCCTAAACCTAACAAGTAACCCGAACAAGTAACCCCAGCAAGTTACCTTCACCCTGACAAGTAACGCTAACCCTAACAAGTAACCCTAACCCTAACAAGTAACCCTCACCCTGACAAGTAACCCTAACAAATAACCCCAGCAAGTAACACCAACCCCAACAAGTATCCCTAACGCTAACAACTAACCCCAGAAAGTAACCCTAACCCTAACAAGTAACCCTAATGAGTGACACCAGGAAATAAACCTAACCGTGACAAGTAACCCTAACCCTAACATCTAACCTTAACAAGTAACCCCAACAAGTAACCCTAACAAGTAACCCCAGAAAGTAACCTTAACCCTGACAAATAACCCAGTAAGTAACACTAACTCTAACAAGTAAACCTAACCCTAACAAGTGTCCCTAGCAAGTAACCCCAGCAATTATCCCTAACCCTAACAAGCAACACCAGCAAGTAACCCTAACCCTAACAAGTAACCCTCACCCTGACAAGTAACCAGAGAAAGTAACCTTAGCCCTAACAAGTAGCGTTAACCCTAACACATAACCCGAACAAGTAACCCCAGAAAGTAACGCTAACCCTAACAAGTAAAGGTAATCCAAACAAGTAACCCTAACAAGTGACCCCAGAAAGTAAACCTAACCCTAACAAGTATACCAAACACGTAACCTCAGCAAGTAAACCTAACCCTAACAAGTAACCCCAGAAAGTAACGTTAACCCTGTCAAGTAACCCTAACCCTAACAAGTAACCCAAAAAAGTAAACCCAGAAAGTAACCTTAACCCTAACAAGTAACCCAGACAAGTAAACCCAGAAAGTAACCCTAATCCGAACAAGTAAACCCAGAATGTAACTTTTTGTAAAAGTTCATATAGATCAGTTTTCATCTTAATTTGAAGTAAATGAATTTTTTTAGTGAGAGGTCATTGAGATTAATTCTGAAACTTATTTTAGCATTGTTCATTTTTGAACTGAATTTTTCATTGTCTGACTTTCTGACATTGACACTTATTCATGAAGTTACATGTTCACTTTTATGACTTTAGTGTAATGTGATCAGTGTACTTTGTTTAGCTGAAAGATTCAGAACCTTTTCTGACTTAACTGTTTTAATTCTTAACTTTTGCTTAAATTCAGGAGACTCGTTTTCTCATACTTAATGTTTTATTCATTTAACTGTTATATTGTTGTATTAATTATGCATAAGTGACAACTGAACTGTTCACTGAACTATGATGTTAGACTTGAAATATGCAACGTTTTCTATTGCAATTAACCTTTTGAAGGAAGTTTTATGAAAGTTTTATGTTCTTAATAGCTTAATTAGTGTAAGTTATGAAGTATAAAGTGAACTATATTTAGTTTGTTTAGTTGAGATAGTGATATATGCTTAAATTTTCAGACACGATACAAGTGAAAATATGAATTCAGTTTTATTCATGTTATTTATATTTTTGTTAAGCTTAAGTGTAACATTTTAGTGATAAGTTAGTTCAATTATAACTGTTTGAGTATCAGTTTAATGAGATTACTTTTTATGTGATTAAAGAATTTTAGTAGCCTAAACGTTTTGACTGAGTCATCAGTTTTGATATGTTTTATGGTTTAATCTTTATAGTGATAGTGCTGCCTATAGTGAGAACTATGAACTAGTTTTATCGTGAGAGATTAAGCTTAATGACTTAGTATCATGAGTTGCTAAACAGTATTTAGCATGAATTTATTTGAACTTAACTGTTTTATTCATTGTATCAACTTTTTTTATAGTTAGTTCATATAGGCTTAAGTGCTAATCTACACTTTAAATGAGAACTAAGTAGCTATTGTTTAGATGTTTGAGAAATTTGATCATTAAGATTTTTCAGTTGCTTTAATGACCATTACTTCATTAGTTGATGAAAAGACACGCTTTTCGAAAGTTAAGAATAGTTTATGAACTTATGTTTTAGCTTATTTTAGATGTAGAGTTTATGACGTATCTATATAACGCATTTCAGTAGGTACTATTGAACTTTATCTTTAACATTAGATCATTGAGAATTTACTTGATATGAATTGCATGTTCACTATTACTTTATAGTCATATAACTGATTACTAAACATTTTCTGACACAGAATAGTTTCTATTATGTTTTATCATTGTTAACTTTGTAAATTAGTGCTTATGCTTTAGTGCTTATCTGACATTTATCAGTGAAAACTTTTATAATGCAGATTACTGCATTTTTAGCTGAAACAGTGAGATTATGATTAACATGTTTATCTGAACTTTTTTGCTTAATTTGCTAACTAATGTTCAGATTCATGTTACACTTTTGTGAACTTAGTGATATTACTGCATGGTTACTTTGATTATAGTGAAAGTTGAACTTATTGACTTAAGCTTTGTAGATAGCAAGAGACAGTTAACTTATTTACTTTGTTAACTTTTATAGTTAAATTAGTAGTATAATAGGTGTTATTACTAATTTACAATGTGAAACTATGATTACTTTTGATTAATGCTTGATGATCTTATAACTTTTAGTAAACATGAAAGTCTTTTGATAGCTGAAGTTATAGTAACTTTTATGTTTAGACATTTTTGAGTAAGATCAGTATTACTTAATTTCTTTACATTGTTACTTAGATTGAAATAGAATCAGTTCTGAATTATGTTGATTTAAGGTAAACTTTGAGAATTAGCTTGTTCTATAGTGAGGTTTGAACTTTTTTACTTACAAGCTGTTTCAGAGAATGAAGATACACGTTTGTTAGCTGTGAATGTATTCATGACTTATTTTATTGCTTAATGTCTTTAGGATACCGTTTTGACTATACTGAATACATTGTTAACTTTAATTTGTCTAAGTAGCGTTTTAGCTTAGTTAATTCATTGCTTATAACTTAAGATGTCAGCCTTGAGTTTGATCAATGAACTTTTATGTAAACATTTTAATTAGACTATTCTGTTAATGTATGATCATATTAACTGTTATTCTAACATAGCAAGTATAACTTGAGATATTATTTTTAATTAGTTTACTTTTATGTGAAGTAACATAGTGCTATCGAAGTTTAAGTTTTGTTAAGATTAGGCTTAAGTGAGATAGATGTCTTTATTGCTGTAAATGCATTTTAGCAAGTAACACTTTTTGAGACTAATTCACATTTTAGTTTATAGAGCATGTGTCTATACTGAATTAACAGTTTATTCTGATAACTTTAGAGATTTAGCTTTTAGCTGAATGTATCATATAAGCTTTTGCTTAATGAACGATACTTGTTTAGAGCATGAGAGGATCACGTTACTCTGAATGTAAACTTTTAGTTATGATTTTAGTTAGATTATATGTTTATTACAGTGAGAGTTATTGAATTATTTCAAGTTAATGATGATGAAATTCAGTGTTAAGCTGTAGACTAATGTACATTATACATTAACCTATTTTTTAGCTTGAAGAATAGACTTTTCGAAACATTTTTATTATGTTAACACTTTTCTTGATTAAATTAGTTTCTATATGCTCATCTTTCTGATTATTACAAGTTCATGAATAGCTATGAGTGTCAGCCTTATCAGTGACTTATCATGAGAACTTTTCATAGCTTAGACTTAGACTTTTACGATTTAAGAGAAACCGTTTTCTGAACTTAATGTTTTTAGTTACTTTTTGAATTAATAGTTTTATAGCTGATGTGTCTATCTGATACTTAAGTGAAAAGCTAAGATCAGCTATTGAGTTAAGTGAAATATGAAGTTACTTTTTGTTTGGTTTAGCGATCAATGAGATACATGTTTTCTTAAATCGATTTTACAGATTAAGTTTTAATTATGTTTATTATTAGTTTTGATGTATAGTTATAATGAAGTTCAGCTCTTATAAGTACTGGAAGGATCATTGAACTTTTTAGTTAAACATTGATTCAGCACGAAACATTTATCTAGACTTAATCTTTTAACTTAATTACTTACTTCTTTTGATAAACTTTTATGTCTACTTAGTTGTCAAGTTATCTGACATTAGTCTACATAGTGACCTTGTCAAGTTGACATGTCACTTATATTTACTGGTAACATTGATTTAGTTGATAAGAACTTTTAAGCATAGAACAAGTTTTCTGAACGTTTTCATGTTATCAAGTTTTCATTTTTGTAATTAGTGTATATTAGCTCATTAAGTTGACTTATAATAGCCTTATAAAGCTGAACATGAAGCTTATTTTAAGATGTTTAGCTTGAGATATATGAACTTTTTATTGCCTTAAACGAATTTTCAGAGCAAGAAACTTTTCTGACGTAATTTACTGTCAGGTTTATTAACTTTTTTCATTAGTTATAATTAGTGATATTACGTGATCTGATACTTGAGAAGTAACCTTAACCCTAACAAGTAACTGCAGCATGCAACCCCAGCAAGTAACCCCAGCAAGTAACCCTAACAAGTAACCCCAGCAATTAACACTAACCCTAACAAGTAACCCTAACCCTGACAAGTATTACTAACAAGTAAACCCAGAAAGTAACCTTAACCCTGACAAGTAACCCTCACAAGTAACCCCAGAAAGTAAACTTAACCCTAACAAGTAACCCTCACAAGTAACTCCATAAAGTGACCTTAACCCTGACAAGTAACCCCAGAAAGTAACCCTAACCCTAACAAGTCACCCTAACCATAACGAGTAACCATAACCCTGAGAAGTAACCATAACAAGTAACCCCAGAAAGTAAACATAACCCTAACAAGTAAACCCGGAAAGTAACCTTAGCCCTGCCAAGTAACCCTAACACTAACAAGTAACCCTAACCCTAACAAGTGACCCTAACCCTGACAAGTAACCCTATCAAGTAACCCCAGAAAGTAACCCTAGCCCTAACAAGTAACGTTAACCCGAACAAGTAACCCCAGAAAGTAATGCTACCCCTAACAAGTAAGCCGAGCCCGAACAATTAACATGTACAAGTAACACTAACGAGTGACCCCAGAAAGTAAGCCTAACCCTAACAAGTAACCCTAACAAGTAACCCCAGCAAGTAAACCTAACACTAAAAAATAACCTCAGAAAGTAACCTTAACCCTGACACGTAACCCTAACAAGTAACCCTAAAAATTAACCCCAGAAAGTAACCCTAACCATAACAACTAACCCTAACCAGTAACCCCAGCAAGTAACCCTAACCCTATCAAGTAACCCTAACCCTAACAATTAACCCTAAGCCTAACAAGTAACCCTAACAACTAACCCTAATAAGTTACCCCAACAAGTAACCATAACCCTAACAAGTAACCCTAACAAGTAACCCCAGAAAGTAACCCTAGCCCTAACAAGTAACCCTAACCCTAACAAGTAACCCTAACAAGTAACCCCATAAGTAATCCCAGAAAGTAACCTTAACCCTAACAAGTAACCTTAACAAGTAATCCCAGAAAGTAATCCGAACAAGTATACCTAACCCTAACAAGTAACCCCATAAAGTAACACTAACCCTAACAAGTAACCCCAGCAAGTAACCCTAACCCTAACAAGTAACCCCATAAAGTAACACTAACCCTAACAAGTAAGCCCAGCAAGTAACCCTAACCCTAACAAGTAACCATAACAAGTAACCCCAGCAAGTAACCCCAGAAAGTAACCTTAACCATGACAAGTAACCCTAACAAGTAACACTAACAAGTAACCCTAAAAAGTAACCCAATAAAGTTATGTTAACCCTAACAAGTAAGCCGAACAAGTAAACCCAGAAAGTAACCTTAACCCTGACAAGTAACCCTAACCCTAACAAGTAACCCTAAAAGTAATCCAGAAAGTAACCTTAACCCTAACAAGTAACACCAGAAAGTAACCCTAGCCCGAACAAGTAACCCTAACAAGTAACCCCAGAAAGTAACCCTCATCCTAACAAGTAACCCTAACAAGTAACACTAACTGACAAGTAATACTAACAAGTAACCCCAGAAAGTAACCCTAACAAGTGAACCCAGGAAGTAACCCTTACCGTGACAAGTAACCGTAACCCTAACAATTAACCCTAACAAGTAACCCCAGAAAGTAACACTAACCCTAACAAGTAACCACAGCAAGTAACCCTAGCAAGTAACCCCAGCAAGTAAACCGAACCCTAACAAAGAACCCTCACCCTGACAAGTAACCCGAGAAAGTAACCTTAACCCTAACAAGTAACCCCAGAAAGTAACCCTAGCCATAACAAGTAACGTTAACCGTAACAAGTAACCCTAACAATTGACGGCAGAAAGTAACCCTAACCCTAACAAGTAACCCTAACAAGTAACCCCAACAAGTAACCATAACCCTAATAAGTAACCCCAGAAAGTAACCTTAACCCTGACAAGTAACCCTAACAAATAACCCTAACCCTAACAAGTAACCCCAGAAAGTAACCTTATCCCTAACAAGTAACCCTAAGAAGTAAACCCAGAAAGTAACCTTAACAATAACAAGTAACCCTAACAAGTAAACCCATAAATTAACCCTAACAAGTAACCCTAACAAGTAAACCCAGAAAGTAACCTTAACCCTGACAAGTAACCCTAACAAGTAACCCTAACCCTAACAAGTGACCCTAACCCTGACAGTAAACATAACAAATAACCCCATAAAGTAACCATAACCCTAACAAGTAACCCTAACCCTAACAAGTAAGCCTCACCCTGACAAGTAAACCCAGAAAGTAACCTTAACCCTAACAAGTAACCCCAGAAAGTAACCTTAACCCTAACAAGTAACCCCAGAAAGTAACCTTAACCCTAACTCGTAACCCTAACACTGACAAGTCACCCTAACAAGTAACCCCAGAACGTAACCCTAGCCATAACAAGTAACCCTAACAAGTAAACACAGAAAGTAACCTTAAACCTGACAAGTAACCCTAAGCCTAACAAAAAAAAACCCTAACAAGTAAACCCAGCAAGTAACCTTAACCCTGACAAGTAACCCTAACCTTAACAAGTAACCCTAAAAGGTTAGCCCAGAAAGTAACCCTAACCCTGACAAGTAACTCTAACCCTAATCCTAACAAGTAACCCATACCCTAACAAGGAACCCTAAAAAGTAACCCCAGAAAGTAACCCTAGCCCTAACAAGTAACCCTAACATCTAAAGCCAGAAAGTAACCCTAGCCCTAACAAGTAACCCTCACAAGTAACCCCAGAAAGTAACCCTAACCCGAACAAGTAACCTTAACAAGTAATCCCAGAAAGTAATCCTAACAAGTATACCTAACCATAACAAGTAACCCCATGAAGTAACACTAACCCTAACAAGTGACCCCAGCAAGTAACCCTAACCCTAACAAGTAACCCTAACAAGTAACCTTAACAAGTAATCCCAGAAAGTATACCTAACCCTAACAAGTAACCCCATAAAGTAACCCTAACAAGTAACCCTAACACTGACAAGTCACCCTAACAAGTAACCCCAGCAAGTATCCCCAACAGGTAACCCTAACCCTAACAAGTAACCCTCACAAGTAACCCCAGAAATTAATCTTAACCCTGACAAGTAACCACAGAAAGTAACCATAACCCTAACCCTCACAAGTAACCCTAAAAGTAATCCCAGAAAGTAACCTTAACCCTAACAAGTAACCCCAGAGTGCAACCCTAGCCCTAACAAGTAACCCTAACCCTGACAAGTAACCCTAATCCTAATAACTAACCCTATCAATTAACCCCAGCAAGTATCCCTAATCCTAACAAGTAACCCTAACAAGTAAACCCATAACGTAACCCTAGCCATAACAAGTAACCCTAACAAGTAAACAGAGAAAGTAACCTTAAACCTGGCAAGTAACCCTAAGCCTAACAAAAAACCCTAACAAATAACCCCAGCAAGTAACCTTAACCCTGACGAGTAACCCTAACCCTAACAAGTAACCCTAAAAGGTAACCCCAGAAAGTAACCCTAACCCTGACAAGTAACCCTAACCCTAATCCTAACAAGTAACCCTCACTCTAACAAGGAACCATAAAAAGTAACCCCAGAAAGTAACCCTAGCCCTAACAAGTAACCCTAACATCTAAACCCAGAAAGTAACCCTATCCCTAACAAATAACCCTAACAAGTAACCCCAGAAAGTAACCCTAGCCCTAACAAGTAGCCCTAACAAGTAACCCTAACAAGTAACCCCAGAAAATAACCTTAACCCTGACAAGTAACCCTAACCCTAACAAGTAACCCTCACCCTAAAAAGTGACCCTAACCCTAAGAAATAATCCTAACAAGTAAACCCAGAAAGTAACCCTAACACTAACAAGTAACTCTAACCCTAACAAGTAACCCCAGAAAGTAACAGTAACCCTAACAAGTAACCACAGCAAGTAACCCTAACCCTAACAAGTAACCCTAACAAGTAACTCCAGCAAGTAACCCTAACCCTAACAAGGAACCCCAGAAAGTAACCTTAACCCCGACAAGTAACCCTAACAAGTAACCCTAACCCTGACACGTAACCCTAACCCTAACAACTAACCCTAACAAGTAACCCCAGAAAGTACCCCTAACCCTAACAAGTAAACCCAGAACGTAACCCTAACCATAACAAGTAACCCTAACAAGTAAACACAGAAAGTAACCATAACCCTAACCCTAACAAGTAACCCTAAAAGGAATCCCAGAAAGTAACCTTAACCCTAACAAGTAACCCCAGAGTGTAACCCTAGCCCTAACAAGTAACCCTAACCCTGACAAGTAACCCTAATCCTAACAACTAACGCTAACAAGTAACCCCAACAACTATCCCTAACCCTAAGAAGTAACCCTAACAAGTAAACCCATAACGTAACCCTAACCCTAACAAGTAACCCTAAAAGGTAACCCCAGAAAGTAACCCTAACCCTGACAAGTAACCCTAACCCTAATCCTAACAAGTAACCCTCACTCTAACAAGGAACCATAAAAATTAACCCCAGAAAGTAACCCTAGCCCTAACAAGTAACCCTAACATCTAACCCCAGAAAGTAACCCTATCCCTAAGAAGTAACTCTAACAAGTAACCCCAGAAAGTAACACTAGGCCTAACAAGTAACCCTAACAAGTAACCCCAGAAAATAACCTTAACCCTAACAAATAACCCTAACAAGTAAACCCAGAAAGTAACCCTAACAAGTAACCCTAACCCTAACAAGTAAACCTAGTAACCTTAACCCTGACAAGTAACCCTAAGCCTAACAAGTAACCCAAACAAGTAACCCCAGCAAGTAACTTTAACCCTGACAAGTAACCCTAACCCTAACAAGTAATCCTCACCCTAAAAAGTGACCCTAACCCTAAGAAATAATCCTAACAAGTAAACCCAGAAAGTAACCCTAACACTAACAAGTAACTCTAACACTAACATGTAACCCCAGAAAGTAACAGTAACCCTAAGAAGTAACCACAGCAAGTAACCCTAACAAGTAACCCTAACAAGTAACCCCAGCAAGTAACCCTAACCCTAACAAGGAACCCCAGAAAGTCACCTTAACCCCGACAAGTAACCCTAACAAGTTACCCTAACCCTGACACGTAACCCTAATCCTAACAACTAACCCTAACAAGTAACCCCAGCAAGTACCCCTAACCCTAACAAGTAAACCCAGAACGTAACCCTAACCATAACAAGTAACCCTAACAAGTAAACACAGAAAGTAACCTTAAACCTGACAAGTAACCCTAAGCCTAACAAAAAACCCTAACAAGTATCCCCAGCAAGTAAACTTAACCCTGACAAGTAACCCTAACCCTAACAAGTAACCCTAAAAGGTAAGGCCAGAAAGTAACCATAACCTTGACAAGTAACCCTAACCCTAATCCTAACAAGTAACCCTCACCCTAACAAGGAACCCTAAAATGTAACCCCAGAAAGTAACCCTAACCCTGACAAGTAACCCTAACCCTAATTCTAACAAGTAACCCTCACCCTAACAAGGAACCCTAAAAAGTAACCCCAGAAAGTAAACCTAGCCCTAACAAGTAACCCTAACATCTAAACCCAGAAAGTAACCCTAGCCCTAACAAGTAACCCTAACAAGTAACCCCAGAAAGTAACCCTAGCCCTAACAAGTAACCCTAACAAGTAACCCCAGAAAGTAACCTTAACCCTAACAAGTAACCCTAACAAGTAAACCCAGAAAGTAACCCTAACCCTAACAAGTAACCCCAACCCTAACAAGTAAACCTAGAGAGTAACCTTAACCGTGACAAGTAACCCTAAGCCTAACAAGTAACCCAAACAAGTAACCCCAGCAAGTAACCATAACCCTGACAAGTAACCCTAACCCTAACAAGTAACCCTCAACCTAACAAGTGACCCTAACCCTAAGAAATAATCCTAACAAGTAAACCCAGAAAGTAACCCTCACCCTAACAAGTAACCCTCACCCTAACAAGCAACCCTAACCCTAACAAGTAACCCTAGCCCTAACAAGTAACCCCAGCAAGTAACCCTCACCCTAACAAGTAACCCTAACAAGTAACCTTAACAAGTAATCCCAGAAAGTAATCCTAACAAGTAACTCTAACCCTAACAAGTAACACCAGAAAGTAACAGTAACACTAACAAGTAACCACAGAAAGAAACCCTAACCCTAACAAGTAACCCTAACAAGTAACCCGAACAAGTAACCCCAGCAAGTAACCCTAACCCTAACAAGTAACCCCAAAAAAGTAACCTTAACACTAACAAGTTACCCGAACAAGTAAACCCAGAAACTAACCCTAGCCCTAACAAGTAACCCTAACAAGTAAACCCAGAAAGTAACCCTAGCCCTAACAAGTAACCCTAACCCTGACAAGTAACCCTAATCCTAACAACTAACCCTAACAAGTAACCCCAGCAAGTATCCCTAACCCTAACAAGTAACCCCAGAAAGTAACCTTAACCCTAACAAGTAACCCTAACAAGTCAACCCAGAACGTAACCCTAGCCATAACAAGTAACCCTAACAAGTAAACACAGAAAGTAACCTTAAACCTGACAAGTAACCCTAAGCCTAACAAAAAACCCTAACAAGTAACCCCAGCAAGTAACCTTAAACCTGACAAGTAACCCTAACCCTAACAAGTAACCCTAAAAGGTAAGCCCAAAAAGTAACCCTAACCCTGACAAGTAACCCTAACCCTAATTCTAACAAGTAACCCTCACCCTAACAAGGAACCCTAAAAAGTAACCCCAGAAAGTAAACCTAGCCCTAACAAGTAACCCTAACATCTAAACCCAGAAAGTAACCCTAGCCCTAACAAGTGTCCCTAGCAAGTAACCCCAGCAATTATCCCTAACCCTAACAAGCAACGCCAGCAAGTAACCCTAACCCTAACAAGTAACCCTAACCCTAACAAGTAAACCTAGAAAGTAACCTTAACCCTGACAAGTAACCCTAAGCCTAACAAGTAACCCTAACAAGTAAACACAGAAAGTAACCTTAAACCTGACAAGTAACCCTAAGCCTAACAAAAAACCCTAACAAGTAACCCCAGCAAGTAACCTTAACCCTGACAAGTAACCCTAACCCTAACAAGTAACCCTAAAAGGTAAGCCCAGAAAGTAACCCTAACCCTGACAAGTAACCATAACCCTAATCCTAACAAGTAACCCTCACCCTAACAAGGAACCCTAAAAAGTAACCCCAGAAAGTAACCCTAGCCCTAACAAGTAACCCTAACATCTAAACCCAGAAAGTAACCCTAGCCCTAACAAGTAACCCTAACAAGTAACCCCAGAAAGTAACCCTAACCCGAACAAGTAACCCTAAAAGTAATCCCAGAAAGTAACCTTAACCCTAACAAGTAACCTTAACAAGTAATCCCAGAAAGTAATCCTAACAAGTATACCTAACCCTAACAAGTAACCCCATAAAGTAACACTAACCCTAACAAGTAACCCCAGCAAGTAACCCTAACCCTAACAAGTAACCCTCACAAGTAACCCCAGCAAGTAACCCCAGAAAGTAACCTTAACCATGACAAGTAACCCTAACAAGTAACCCTAAAAAGTAACCCAAGAAAGTTACCTTAACCCTAACAAGTAACCCGAACAAGTAAACCCAGAAAGTAACCTTAACCCTGACAAGTAACCCTAACCCTAACAAGTAACCCTAAAAGTAATCCCAGAAAGTAACCTTAACCCTAACAAGTAACCCCAGAAAGTAACCCTCGCCCTAACAAGTAACCCTAACAAGTAACCCCAGAAAGTAACCTTAACCCTAACAAGTAACCCTAACAAGTAAACCCAGAAAGTAACCCTAACCCTAACAAGTAAACCTAGAAAGTAACCTTAACCCTGACAAGTAACCCTAAGCCTAACAAGTAACCCAAACAAGTAACCCCAGCAAGTAACCTTAACCCTGACAAGTAACCCTAACCCTAACAAGTAACCCTCAACCTAACAAGTGACCCTAACCCTAAGAAATAATCCTAACAAGTAAACCCAGAAAGTAACCCTCACCCTAACAAGTAACCCTCACCCTAACAAGTAAACCTAGAAAGTAACCTTAACCCTGACAAGTAACCCTTAGCTTAACAAGTAACCCAAACAAATAACCCCAGCAAGTAACCTTAACCCTGACAAGTAACCCTAACCCTAACAAGTAACCCTCAACCTAACAAGTGACCCTAACCCTAAGAAAAATTCCTAACAAGTAAACCCAGAAAGTAACCCTCACCCTAACAAGTAACCCTCACCCTAACAAGCAACCCTAACCCTAACAAGTAACCCTAGCCCTAACAAGTAACCCCAGCAAGTAAACCTCACCCTAACAAGTAACCCTAACAAGTAACCTTAACAAGTAATCCCAGAAAGTAATCCTAACAAGTAACTCTAACCCTAACAAGTAACACCAGAAAGTAACAGTAACACTAACAAGTAACCACAGAAAGAAACCCTAACCCTAACAAGTAACCCTAACAAGTAACCCTAACAAGTAACCCCAGCAAGTAACCCTAACCCTAACAAGTAACCCCAAAAAAGTAACCTTAACACTAACAAGTTACCCGAACAAGTAAACCCAGAAACTAACCCTAGCCCTAACAAGTAACCCTAACAAGTAAACCCAGAACGTAACCCTAGCCATAACAAGTAACCCTAACAAGTAAACACAGAAAGTAACCTTAAACCTGACAAGTAACCCTAAGCCTAACAAAAAACCCTAACAAGTAACCCCAGCAAGTAACCTTAAACCTGACAAGTAACCCTAACCCTAACAAGTAACCCTAAAAGGTAAGCCCAGAAAGTAACCCTAACCCTAACAAGTAACCCTAGCCCTAACAAGTAACCCCAGCAAGTAACCCTCACCCTAACAAGTAACCCTAACAAGTAACCTTAACAAGTAATCCCAGAAAGTAATCCTAACAAGTAACTCTAACCCTAACAAGTAACACCAGAAAGTAACAGTAACACTAACAAGTAACCACAGACAGAAACCCTAACCCTAACAAGTAACCCTAACAAGTAACCCCAGCAAGTAACCCTAACCCTAACAAGTAACCCCAAAAAAGTAACCTTAACACTAACAAGTTACCCGAACAAGTAAACCCAGAAACTAACCCTAGCCCTAACAAGTAACCCTAACACGTAAACCCAGAACGTAACCCTAGCCATAACAAGTAACCCTAACAAGTAAACACAGAAAGTAACCTTAAACCTGACAAGTAACCCTAAGCCTAACAAAAAACCCGAACAAGTAACCCCAGCAAGTAACCCTCACCCTAACAAGTAACCCCAACAAGTAACCTTAACAAGTAATCCCAGAAAGTAATCCTAACAAGTAACTCTAACCCTAACAAGTAACACCAGAAAGTAACAGTAACACTAACAAGTAACCACAGAAAGAAACCCTAACCCTAACAAGTAACCCTAACATGTAACCCCAGAAAGTAACCTTAACCCTAACAAGTAACCCTATCCCTAACAAGTAACCCTCAACCTAACAAGTGACCCTAACCCTAAGAAATAATCCTAACAAGTAAACCCAGAAAGTAACCCTCACCCTAACAAGTAACCCTAACCCTAACAAGTAAACCTAGAAAGTAACCTTAACCCTGACAAGTAACCCTAAGCCTAACAAGTAACCCAAACAAGTAACCCCAGCAAGTAACCTTAACCCTGACAAGTAACCCTAACCCTAACAAGTAACCCTCAACCTAACAAGTGACCCTAACCCTAAGAAATAATCCTAACAAGTAAACCCAGAAAGTAACCCTCACCCTAACAAGTAACCCTCACCCTAACAAGCAACCCTAACCCTAACAAGTAACCCTAGCCCTAACAAGTAACCCCAGCAAGTAACCCTCACCCTAACAAGTAACCCTAACAAGTAACCTTAACAAGTAATCCCAGAAAGTAATCCTAACAAGTAACTCTAACCCTAACAAGTAACACCAGAAAGTAACAGTAACACTAACAAGTAACCACAGAAAGTAACCCTAACCCTAACAAGTAACCCTAACAAGTAACCCCAGCAAGTAACCCTAACCCTAACAAGTAACCCCAGAAAGTAACCTTAACCCTAACAAGTAACCCGAACAAGTAAACCCAGAAAGTAACCCTAGCCCTAACAAGTAACCCTAACAAGTAAACCCAGAACGTAACCCTAGCCATAACAAGTAACCCTAACAAGTAAACACAGAAAGTAACCTTAAACCTGACAAGTAACCCTAAGCCTAACAAAAAACCCTAACAAGTAACCCCAGCAAGTAACCTTAAACCTGACAAGTAACCCTAACCCTAACAAGTAACCCTAAAAGGTAAGCCCAGAAAGTAACCCTAACCCTGACAAGTAACCCTAACCCTAATCTTAACAAGTAACCCTCACCCTAACAAGGAACCCTAAAAAGTAACCCCAGAAAGTAACCCTAGCCCTAACAAGTAACCCTAACATCTAAACCCAGAAAGTAACCCTAGCCCTAACAAGTAACCCTAACAAGTAACCCCAGAAAGTAACCCTAACCCGAACAAGTAACCCTAAAAGTAATCCCAGAAAGTAACCTTAACCCTAACAAGTAACTTTAACAAGTAATCCCAGAAAGTAATCCTAACAAGTATACCTAACCCTAACAAGTAACCCAATAAAGTAACACTAACCCTAACAACTAACCCCAGCAAGTAACCCTAACCCTAACAAGTAACCCTAACCCTGACAAGTAACCCTAATTCTAACAACTAACCCTAACAAGTAACCCCAGCAAGTACCCCCAGCAAGTACCCCTTACCCTAACAAGTAAACCCAGAACGTAACCCTAACCATAACAAGTAACCCTAACAAGTAAACACAGAAAGTAACCTTAAACCTGACAAGTAACCCTAAGCCTAACAAAAAACCCTAACAAGTAACCCCAGCAAGTAACCTCAACCCTGACAAGTAACCCTAACCCTAACAAGTAACCCTAAAAGGTAAGCCCAGAAAGTAACCCTAACCTTGACAAGTAACCCTAACCCGAATCCTAACAAGTAACGCTCACCCTAACAAGGAACCCTAAAATGTAACCCAAGAAAGTAACCCTAACCCTGACAAGTAACCCTAACCCGAATTCTAACAAGTAACCCTCACCTTAACAAGGAACCCTAAACAGTAACCCCAGAAAGTAAACCTAGCCCTAACAAGTAACCCTAACAAGTAACCCCAGAAAGTAACCTTAACCCTAACAAGTAACCCTGACAAGTAAACCCAGAAAGTAACCCTAACCCTAACAAGTAACCCTAACCCTAACAAGTAAACCTAGAAAGTAACCTTAACCCAGCAAGTAACCCTAACCCTAACAAGTAACCCTAACAAGTAACCCCACAAAGTAACCCTAGCCCTAACAAGTAACCCTAACAAGTAACCCCAGAAAGTAACCTTAACCCTAACAAGTAACCCTAACAAGTAAACCCAGAAAGTAACCCTAACCCTAACAAGTAACCCTAACCCTAACAAGTAAACCTAGAAAGTAACCTTAACCCTGACAAGTAACCCTAAGCCTAACAAGTAACCCAAACAAGTAACCCCAGCAAGTAACCTTAACCCTGACAAGTAACCCTAACCCTAACAAGTAACCCTCACCCTAACAAGTGACCCTAACCCTAAGAAATAATCCTAACAAGTAAACCCAGAAAGTAACCCTAACCCTAACAAGTAACCCTCACCCTAACAAGCAACCCTAACCCTAACAAGTAACCCTAGCCCTAACAAGTAACCCCAGCAAGTAACCCTCACCCTAACAAGTAACCCTAACAAGTAACCTTAACAAGTAATCCCAGAAAGTAATCCTAACAAGTAACTCTAACCCTAACAAGTAACCCCAGAAAGTAACAGTAACACTAACAAGTAACCACAGCAAGTAACCCTAACCCTAACAAGTAACCCTAACAAGTAACCCTAACAAGTAACCCCAGCAAGTATCCCTAACACTAACAAGTAACCCCAGAAAGTAACCTTAACCCTAACAAGTAACCCTAACAAGTAAACCCAGAAAGTAACCCTAGCCATAACAAGTAACCCTAACAAGTAAACACAGAAAGTAACCTTAACCCTGACAAGTAACCCTAAGCCTAACAAGTAACCCTAACAAGTAACCCCAGCAAGTAACCTTAACCCTGACAAGTAACCCTAACCCTAACAAGTAACCCTAAAAGGTAAGCCCAGAAAGTAACCCTAACCCTGACAAGTAACCCTAACCCTAATCCTAACAAGTAACCCTCACCCTAACAAGGAACCCTAAAAAGTAACCCCAGAAAGTAACCCTAGCCCTAACAAGTAACCCTAACATCTAAACCCAGAAAGTAACCCTAGCCCTAACAAGTAACCCTAACAAGTAACCCCAGAAAGTAACCCTAACCCGAACAAGTAACCCTAAAAGTAATCCCAGAAAGTAACCTTAACCCTAACAAGTAACCTTAACAAGTAATCCCAGAAAGTAATCCTAACAAGTATACCTAACCCTAACAAGTAACCCCATAAAGTAACACTAACCCTAACAAGTAACCCCAGCAAGTAACCCTAACCCTAACAAGTAACCCTCACAAGTAACCCCAGCAAGTAACTTTAACAAGTAATCCCAGAAAGTAATCCTAACAAGTATACCTAACCCTAACAAGTAACCCAATAAAGTAACACTAACCCTAACAACTAACCCCAGCAAGTAACCCTAACCCTAACAAGTAACCCTAACCCTGACAAGTAACCCTAATTCTAACAACTAACCCTAACAAGTAACCCCAGCAAGTACCCCCAGCAAGTACCCCTTACCCTAACAAGTAAACCCAGAACGTAACCCTAACCATAACAAGTAACCCTAACAAGTAAACACAGAAAGTAACCTTAAACCTGACAAGTAACCCTAAGCCTAACAAAAAACCCTAACAAGTAACCCCAGCAAGTAACCTTAACCCTGACAAGTAACCCTAACCCTAACAAGTAACCCTAAAAGGTAAGCCCAGAAAGTAACCCTAACCCTGACAAGTAACCCTAACCCGAATCCTAACAAGTAACGCTCACCCTAACAAGGAACCCTAAAATGTAACCCAAGAAAGTAACCCTAACCCTAACAAGTAACCCTAACAAGTAAACCCTAACAAGTAACCCTAGCCCTAACAAGTAACCCTCACAAGTAAACCCAGAAAGTAACCCTAACAAGTAACCCTAACCCTAACAAGTAAACCTAACAAGTAACCCCAGAAAATAACCTTAACCCTAACAAGTAACCCTAACAAGTAAACCCAGAAAGTAACCCTAACCCTAACAAGTAACCCTAACCCTAACAAGTAAACCTAGAAAGTAACCTTAACCCAGCAAGTAACCCTAACCCTAACAAGTAACCCTAACAAGTAACCCCACAAAGTAACCCTAGCCCTAACAAGTAACCCTAACAAGTAACCCCAGAAAGTAACCTTAACCCTAACAAGTAACCCTAACAAGTAAACCCAGAAAGTAACCCTAACCCTAACAAGTAACCCTAACCCTAACAAGTAACCCTACCCTAGAAAGTAACCTTAACCCTGACAAGTAACCCTAAGCCTAACAAGCAACCCAAACAAGTAACCCCAGCAAGTAACCTTAACCCTGACAAGTAACCCTAACCCTAACAAGTAACCCTCAACCTAACAAGTGACCCTAACCCTAAAAAATAATCCTAACAAGTAAATCCAGAAAGTAACCCTCACCCTAACAAGTAACCCTCACCCTAACAAGCAACCCTAACCCTAACAAGTAACCCTAGCCCTAACAAGTAACCCCAGCAAGAAACCCTCACCCTAACAAGTAACCCTAACAAGTAACCTTAACAAGTAATCACAGAAAGTAATCCTAACAAGTAACTCTAACCCTAACAAGTAACACCAGAAAGTAACAGTAACACTAACAAGTAACCACAGAAAGTAACCCTAACCCTAACAAGTAACCCTAACAAGTAACACTAACAAGTAACCCCAGCAAGTATCCCTAACACTAACAAGTAACCCCAGAAAGTAACCTTAACCCTAACAAGTAACCCTAACAAGTAAACCCAGAACGTAACCCTAGCCATAACAAGTAACCCTAACAAGTAAACACAGAAAGTAACCTTAAACCTGACAAGTAACCCTAAGCCTAACAAAAAACCCTAACAAGTAACCCCAGCAAGTAACCTTAACCCTGACAAGTAACCCTAACCCTAACAAGTAACCCTAAAAGGTAAGCCCAGAAAGTAACCCTAACCCTGACAAGTAACCCTAACCCTAATCTTAACAAGTAACCCTCACCCTAACAAGGAACCCTAAAAAGTAACCCCAGAAAGTAACCCTAGCCCTAACAAGTAACCCTAATATCTAAACCCAGAAAGTAACCCTAGCCCTAACAAGTAACCCTAACAAGTAACCCCAGAAAGTAACCCTAACCCGAACAAGTAACCCTAAAAGTAATCCCAGAAAGTAACCTTAACCCTAACAAGTAACCTTAACAAGTAATCCCAGAAAGTAATCCTAACAAGTATACCTAACCCTAACAAGTAACCCCATAAAGTAACACTAACCCTAACAAGTAACCCCAGCAAGTAACCCTAACCCTAACAAATAACCCTCACAAGTAACCCCAGCAAGTAACCCCAGAAAGTAACCTTAACCATGACAAGTAACCCTAACAAGTAACCCTAAAAAGTAACCCAAGAAAGTTAGCTTAACCCTAACAAGTAACCCGAACAAGTAAACCCAGAAAGTAACCTCAACCCTGACAAGTATCCTTAACCCTAACAAGTAACCCTAAAAGTAATCCCAGAAAGTAACCTTAACCCTAACAAGTAACCTCAGAAACTAACCCTTGCCCAAACAAGTAACCCTAACAAGTAACTCCAGAAAGTAACCTTAACCCTAACAAGTAACCCTAACAAGTAAACCCAGAATGTAACCCTAACCCTAACAAGTAACCCTAACCCTAACAAGTAAACCTAGAGTGTAACCTTAACCCTGACAAGTAACCCTAAGCCTAACAAGTAACCCAAACAAGTAACCCCAGCAAGTAACCTTAACCCTGACAAGTAACCCTAACCCTAACAAGTAACCCTCACCCTAACAAGAACCCTAAAAAGTAACCCCAGAAAGTAACCCTAGCCCTAACAAGTAACCCTAACATCTAAACCCAGAAATTAACCCTAGCCCTAACAAGTAACCCTAACAAGTAACCCCAGAAAGTAACCCTAACCCGAACAAGTAACCCTAAAAGTAATCCCAGAAACTAACCTTAACCCTAACAAGTAACTTTAAATAGTAATCCCATAAAGTAATCCTAACAAGTAACTCTAACCCTAACAAGTAACCCTAACCCTGACAAGTAACCCTAATTCTAACAACTAACCCTAACAAGTAACCCCACCAAGTACCCCTTACCCTAACAAGTAAACCCAGAACGTAACCCTAACCATAACAAGTAACCCTAACAAGTAAACACAGAAAGTAACCTTAAACCTGACAAGTAACCCTAAGCCTAACAAAAAACCCTAACAAGTAACCCCAGCAAGTAACCTTAACCCTGACAAGTAACCCTAACCCTAACAAGTAACCCTAAAAGGTAAGCCCAGAAAGTAACCCTAACCCTGACAAGTAACCCTAACCCTAATCCTAACAAGTAACCCTCACCCTAACAAGGAACCCTAAAAAGTAACCCAAGAAAGTAACCCTAACCCTGACAAGTAACCCTAACCCGAATTCTAACAAGTAACCCTCACCCTAACAAGGAACCCTAAAAAGTAACCCCAGAAAGTAAACCTAGCCCTAACAAGTAACCCTAACATCTAAACCCAGCAAGTAACCCTAGCCCTAACAAGTAACCCTAAGAAGTAACCCCAGAAAGTAACCCTAGCCCTAACAATAACCCTAACAAGTAACCCCAGAAAGTAACCTTAACCCTAACAAGTAACCCTAACAAGTAAACCCAGAAAGTAACCCTAACCCTAACAAGTAACCCTAACCCTAACAAGTAAACCTAGAAAGTAACCTTAACCCTGACAAGTAACCCTAAGCCTAACAAGCAACCCAAACAAGTAACCCCAGCAAGTAACCTTAACCCTGACAAGTAACCCTAAAAGTAATCCCAGAAAGTAACCTTAACCCTAACAAGTAACTTTAACAAGTAATCCCAGAAAGTAATCCTAACAAGTATACCTAACCCTAACAAGTAACCCAATAAAGTAACACTAACCCAAACAAGTAACCCCAGCAAGTAACCCTAATCCTAACAAATAACCCTCACAAGTAACCCCAGCAAGTAACCCCAGAAAGTAACCTTAACCATGACAAGTAACCCTAACAAGTAACCCTAAAAAGTAACCCAAGAAAGTTAGCTTAACCCTAACAAGTAACCCGAACAAGTAAACCCAGAAAGTAACCTCAACCCTGACAAGTAACCCTAACCCTAACAAGTAACCCTAAAAGTAATCCCAGAAAGTAACCTTAACCCTAACAAGTAACCCCAGAAAGTAACCCTTGCCCTAACAAGTAACCCTAACAAGTAACCCCAGAAAGTAACCTTAACCCTAACAAGTAACCCTAACAAGTAAACCCAGAAAGTAACCGTAACCCTAACAAGTAAACCTAGAAAGTAACCTTAACCCTGACAAGTAACCCTAAGCCTAAAAAGTAACCCAAACAAGTAACCCCAGCAAGTAACCTTAACCCTGACAAGTAACCCTAACCCTAACAATTAACCCTCAACCTAACAAGTGACCCTAACACTAAGAAATAATCCTAACAAGTAAACCCAGAAAGTAACCCTCACCCTAACAAGTAACCCTCACCCTAACAAGCAACCCTAACCCTAACAAGTAACCCTAGCCCTAACAAGTAACACCAGCAAGTAACCCTCACCCTAACAAGTAACCCTAACAAGTAACCTTAACAAGTAATCCCAAAAAGTAATCCTAACAAGTAACTCTAACCCTAACAAGTAACCCTAACCCTGACAAGTAACCCTAATTCTAACAACTAACCCTAACAAGTAACCCCAGCAAGTACCCCTAACCCTAACAAGTAAACCCAGAACGTAACCCTAACCATAACAAGTAACCCTAACAAGTAAACACAGAAAGTAACCTTAAACCTGACAAGTAACCCTAAGCCTAACAAAAAACCCTAACAAGTAACCCCAGCAAGTAACCTTAACCCTGACAAGTAACCCTAACCCTAACAAGTAACCCTAAAAGGTAAGCCCAGAAAGTAACCCTAACCCTGACAAGTAACCCTAACCCTAATCCTAACAAGTAACCCTCACCCTAACAAGGAACCCTAAAATGTAACCCAAGAAAGTAACCCTAACCCTGACAAGTAACCCTAACCCTAATCCTAACAAGTAACCCTCACCCTAACAAGGAACCCTAAAAAGTAACCCCAGAAAGTAAACCTAGCCCTAACAAGTCACCCTAACATCTAAACCCAGAAAGTAACCCTATCCCTAACAAGTAACCCTAACAAGTAACCCCAGAAAGTAACCCTAGCCCTAACAAGTAACCCTAACAAGTAACCCCAGAAAGTAACCTTAACCCTAACAAGTAACCCTAACAAGTAAACCCAGAAAGTAACCCTAACCCTAACAAGTAACCCTAACCCTAACAAGTAAACCTAGAAAGTAACCTTAACCCTGACAAGTAACCCTAAGCCTAACAAGTAACCCAAACAAGTAACCCCAGCAAGTAACCTTAACCCTGACAAGTAACCCTAACCCTAACAAGTAACCCTCAACCTAACAAGTGACCCTAACCCTAAAAAATAATCCTAACAAGTAAACCCAGAAAGTAACCCTCACCCTAACAAGTAACCCTCACCCTAACAAGCAACCCTAACCCTAACAAGTAACCCTAGCCCTAACAAGTAACCCCAGCAAGAAACCCTCACCCTAAAAAGTAACCCTAACAAGTAACCTTAACAAGTAATCACAGAAAGTAATCCTAACAAGTAACTCTAACCCTAACAAGTAACACCAGAAAGTAACAGTAACACTAACAAGTAACCACAGAAAGTAACCCTAACACCAACAAGTAACCCTAACAAGTAACCCCAGCAAGTATCCCTAACACTAACAAGTAACCCCAGAAAGTAACCTTAACCCTAACAAGTAACCCTAACAAGTAAACCCAGAACGTAACCCTAGCCATAACAAGTAACCCTAATAAGTAAACACAGAAAGTAACCTTAAACCTGACAAGTAACCCTAAGCTAACAAAAAACCCTAACAAGTAACCCCAGCAAGTAACCTTAACCCTGACAAGTAACCCTAACCCTAACAAGTAACCCTAAAAGGTAAGCCCAGAAAGTAACCCTAACCCTGACAAGTAACCCTAACCCTAATCTTAACAAGTAACCCTCACCCTAACAAGGAACCCTAAAAAGTAACCCCAGAAAGTAACCATAGCCCTAACAAGTAACCCTAATATCTAAACCCAGAAAGTAACCCTAGCCCTAACAAGTAAACCTAACAAGTAACCCCAGAAAGTAACCCTAACCCGAACAAGTAACCCTAAAAGTAATCCCAGAAAGTAACCTTAACCCTAACAAGTAACTTTAACAAGTAATCCCAGAAAGTAATCCTAACAAGTATACCTAACCCTAACAAGTAACCCCATAAAGTAACACTAACCCTAACAAGTAACCCCAGCAAGTAACCCTAACCCTAACAAATAACCCTCACAAGTAACCCCAGCAAGTAACCCCAGAAAGTAACCTTAACCCTAACAAGTAACCCTAAAAAGTAACCCAAGAAAGTTAGCTTAACCCTAACAAGTAACCCGAACAAGTAAACCCAGAAAGTAACCTCAACCCTGACAAGTAACCTTAACCCTAACAAGTAACCCTAAAAGTAATCCCAGAAGTAACCTTAACCCTAACAAGTAACCTCAGAAACTAACCCTAGCCCTAACAAGTAACCCTAACAAGTAACCCCAGAAAGTAACCTTAACCCTAACAAGTAACCCTAACAAGTAAACCCAGAAAGTAACCCTAACCCTAACAAGTAACCCTAACCCTAACAAGTAAACCTAGAAAGTAACCTTAACCCTGACAAGTAACCCTAAGCCTAACAAGTAACCCAAACAAGTAACCCCAGCAAGTAACCTTAACCCTGACAAGTAACCCTAAAAGTAATCCCAGAAAGTAACCTTAACCCTAACAAGTAACTTTAACAAGTAATCCCAGAAAGTAATCCTAACAAGTATACCTAACCCTAACAAGTAACCCAATAAAGTAACACTAACCCTAACAAGTAACCCCAGCAAGTAACCCTAACCCTAACAAATAACCCTCACAAGTAACCCCAGCAAGTAACCCCAGAAAGTAACCTTAACCATGACAAGTAACCCTAACAAGTAACCCTAAAAAGTAACCCAAGAAAGTTACCTTAACCCTAACAAGTAACCCGAACAAGTAAACCCAGAAAGTAACCTTAACCCTGACAAGTAACCCTAACCCTAACAAGTAACCCTAAAAGTAATCCCAGAAAGTAACCTTAACCCTAACAAGTAACCCCAGAAAGTAACCCTCGCCCTAACAAGTAACCCTAACAAGTAACCCCAGAAAGTAACCTTAACCCTAACAAGTAACCCTAACAAGTAAACCCAGAAAGTAACCCTAACAAGTAACCCTAACCCTAACAAGTAAACCTAGAAAGTAACCTTAACCCTGACAAGTAACCCTAAGCCTAACAAGTAACCCAAACAAGTAACCCCAGCAAGTAACCTTAACCCTGACAAGTAACCCTAACCCTAACAAGTAACCCTCACCCTAACAAGTGACCCTAACCCTAAGAAATAATCCTAACAAGTAAACCCAGAAAGTAACCCTCACCCTAACAAGTAACCCTCACCCTAACAAGCAACCCTAACCCTAACAAGTAACCCTAGCCCTAACAAGTAACACCAGCAAGTAACCCTCACCCTAACAAGTAACCCTAACAAGTAACCTTAACAAGTAATCCCAGAAAGTAATCCTAACAAGTAACTCTAACCCTAACAAGTAACCCCAGAAAGTAACCCTAACCCTAACAAGTAACCCTAACAAGTAACCCCAGAAAGTAACCTTAACCCTAACAAGTAACCCTAACAAGTAAACCCAGAAAGTAACCCTAACCCTAACAAGTAACCCTAACAAGTAACCCTAACAAGTAAACCTAGAAAGTAACCTTAACCCTGTCAAGTAACCCTAAGCCTAACAAGTAACCCAAACAAGTAACCCCAGCAAGTAACCTTAACCCTGACAAGTAACCCTAAACCTAACAATTAACCCTCAACCTAACAAGTGACCCTAACCCTAAGAAATAATCCTAACAAGTAAACCCAGAAAGTAACCCTCACCCTAACAAGTAACCCTCACCATAACAAGCAACCCTAACCCTAACAAGTAACCCTAGCCCTAACAAGCAACACCAGCAAGTAACCCTCACCCTAACAAGTAACCCTAACAAGTAACCTTAACAAGTAATCCCATAAAGTAATCCTAACAAGTAACTCTAACCCTAACAAGTAACCCTAACCCTAAGAAATAATCCTAACAAGTAAACCCAGAAAGTAACCCTCACCCTAACAAGTAACCCTCACCCTAACAAGCAACCCTAACCCTAACAAGTAACCCTAGCCCTAACAAGTAACACCAGCAAGTAACCCTCACCCTAACAAGTAACCCTAACAAGTAACCCTTAACAAGTAACCCTAACCCTAACCCAGAAAGTAATAACCCTAACAAGTAACTCTGACCCTAACAAGTAACCCTAACCCTGACAAGTAACCCTAATCCTAACAACTAACCCTAACAAGTAACCCCAGCAAGTATCCCTAACCCTAACAAGTAAACCCAGAACGTAACCCTAGCCATAACAAGTAACCCTAACAAGTAAACACAGAAAGTAACCTTAAACCTGACAAGTAACCCTAAGCCTAACAAAAAACCCTAACAAGTAACCCCAGCAAGTAACCTTAACCCTGACAAGTAACCCTAACCCTAACAAGTAACCCTAAAAGGTAACCCCAGAAAGTAACCCTAACCCTGACAAGTAACCCTAACCCTAATCCTAACAAGTAACCCTCACCCTAACAAGGAACCCTAAAAAGTAACCCAAGAAAGTAACCCTAACCCTGACAAGTAACCCTAACCCTAAACCCTAGAAAGTAACCCTCACCCTAACAAGTAACCCTAAAAAGTAACCCCAGAAAGTAACCCTAGCCCTAACAAGTAACCCTAACATCTAAACCCAGAAAGTAACCCTAGCCCTAACAAGTAACCCTAACAAGTAACCCCAGAAAGTAACCCTAACCCTAACAAGTAACCCTAACAAGTAACCCCAGAAAGTAACCCTAACCCTAACAAGTAACCCTAACCCTAACAAGTAACCCTCAACCTAACAAGTGACCCTAACCCTAAGAAATAATCCTAACAAGTAAACCCAGAAAGTAACCCTAACCCTAACAAGTAACCCTCACCCTAACAAGTAAACCTAGAAAGTAACCTTAACCCTGACAAGTAACCCTTAGCCTAACAAGTAACCCAAACAAGTAACCCCAGCAAGTAACCTTAACCCTGACAAGTAACCCTAACCCTAACAAGTAACCCTCAACCTAACAAGTGACCCTAACCCTAAGAAATAATCCTAACAAGTAAACCCAGAAAGTAACCCTCACCCTAACAAGTAACCCTCACCCTAACAAGCAACCCTAACCCTAACAAGTAACCCTAGCCCTAACAAGTAACCCCAGCAAGTAACCCTCACCCTAACAAGTAACCCTAACAAGTAACCTTAACAAGTAATCCCAGAAAGTAATCCTAACAAGTAACTCTAACCCTAACAAGTAACACCAGAAAGTAACAGTAACACTAACAAGTAACCACAGAAAGTAACCCTAACCCTAACAAGTAACCCTAACAAGTAACCCTAACAAGTAACCCCAGCAAGTAACCCTAACCCTAACAAGTAACCCCAAAAAAGTAACCTTAACACTAACAAGTTACCCGAACAAGTAAACCCAGAAACGAGCCCTAACAAGTAACCCTAACAAGTAAACCCAGAACGTAACCCTAGCCAAAACAAGTAACCCGAACAAGTAAACACAGAAAGTAACCTTAAACCTGACAGTTAACCCTAAGCCTAACAAAAATCCTAACAAGTAACCCCAGCAAGTAACCTTAAACCTGACAAGTAACCCTAACCCTAACAAGTAACCCTAAAAGGTAAGCCCAGAAAGTAACCCTAACCCTAACAAGTAACCCTAGCCCTAACAAGTAACCCCAGCAAGTAACCCTCACCCTAACAAGTAACCCTAACAAATAACCTTAACAAGTAATCCCAGAAAGTAATCCTAACAAGTAACTCTAACCCTAACAAGTAACACCAGAAAGTAACAGTAACACTAACAAGTAACCACAGAAAGAAACCCTAACCCTAACAAGTAACCCTAACAAGTAACCCTAACATGTAACCCCAGAAAGTAACCTTAACCCTAACAAGTAACCCTATCCCTAACAAGTAACCCTCAACCTAACAAGTGACCCTAACCCTAAGAAATAATCCTAACAAGTAAACCCAGAAAGTAACCCTCACCCTAACAAGTAACCCTCACCCTAACAAGTAAACCTAGAAAGTAACCTTAACCCTGACAAGTAACCCCAAGCCTAACAAGTAACCCAAACAAGTAACCCCAGCAAGTAACCTTAACCCTGACAAGTAACCCTAACCCTAACAAGTAACCCTCAACCTAACAAGTGACCCTAACCTTAAGAAATAATCCTAACAAGTAAACCCAGAAAGTAACCCTCACCCTAACAAGTAACCCTCACCCTAACAAGCAACCCTAACCCTAACAAGTAACACTGGCCCTAACAAGTAACCCCAGCAAGTAACCCTAACAAGTAACCCTAACCATAACAAGTAACCCTAACCATGACAAGTAACCTAACAAGTAACCCCAGCAAGTAATCCCAGCAAGTAACCCTAACCCTGAGAATTAACCCGAACAAGTAACCTTAACAAGTAATCCCAGAAAGTAACCCTAACCCTAACAAGTAACCCTCAACCTAACAAGTGACCCTAACCCTAAAAAAATAATCCTAACAAGTAAACCCAGAAAGTAACCCTAAACCTAACAAGTAACCCTCACCCTAACAAGCAACCCTAACCCTAACAAGTAACGCTAGCCCTAACAAGTAACCCCAGCAAGTACTCACCCTAACAATTAACCCTAACAAGTCACCTTAACAAGTAATCCCAGAAAGTAATCCTAACAAGTAACTCTAACCCTAACAAGTAACACCAGAAAGTAACAGTAACACTAACAAGTAACCACAGAAAGTAACCCTAACCCTAACAAGTAACCCTAACAAGTAAACCCAGAAAGTAACCCTAACCCTAACAAGTAAACCTAGAAAGTAACCTTAACCCTGACAAGTAACCCTAAGCCTAAAAAGTAACCCAAACAAGTAACCCCAGCAAGTAACCTTAACCCTGACAAGTAACCCTAACCCTAACAATTAACCCTCAACCTAACAAGTGACCCTAACACTAAGAAATAATCCTAACAAGTAAACCCAGAAAGTAACCCTCACCCTAACAAGTAACCCTCACCCTAACAAGCAACCCTAACCCTAACAAGTAACCCTAGCCCTAACAAGTAACACCAGCAAGTAACCCTCACCCTAACAAGTAACCCTAACAAGTAACCTTAACAAGTAATCCCAGAAAGTAATCCTACCAAGTAACTCTAACCCTAACAAGTAACCCTAACCCTGACAAGTAACCCTAATTCTAACAACTAACCCTAACAAGTAACCCCAGCAAGTACCCCTTACCCTAACAAGTAAACCCAGAACGTAACCCTAACCATAACAAGTAACCCTAACAAGTAAACACAGAAAGTAACCTTAAACCTGACAAGTAACCCTAAGCCTAACAAAAAACCCTAACAAGTAACCCCAGCAAGTAACCTCAACCCTGACAAGTAACCCTAACCCTAACAAGTAACCCTAAAAGGTAAGCCCAGAAAGTAACCCTAACTTTGACAAGTAACCCTAACCCTAATCCTAACAAGTAACCCTCACCCTAACAAGGAACCCTAAAATGTAACCCAAGAAAGTAACCCTAACCCTGAGAAGTAACCCTAACCCGAATTCTAACAAGTAACCCTCACCTTAACAAGGAACCCTAAACAGTAACCCCAGAAAGTAAACCTAGCCCTAACAAGTAACCCTAACATCTAAACCCAGCAAGTAACCCTAGCCCTAACAAGTAACCCTAACAAGTAACCCCAGAAAGTAACCCTAGCCCTAACAAGTAACCCTAACAAGTAACCCCAGAAAGTAACCTTAACCCTAACAAGTAACCCTAACAAGTAAACCCAGAAAGTAACCCTAACCCTAACAAGTAACCCTAACCCTAACAAGTAAACCTAGAAAGTAACCTTAACCCTGACAAGTAACCCTAAGCCTAACAAGCAACCCAAACAAGTAACCCCAGCAAGTAACCTTAACCCTGACAAGTAACCCTAAAAGTAATCCCAGAAAGTAACCTTAACCCTAACAAGTAACTTTAACAAGTAATCCCAGAAAGTAATCCTAACAAGTATACCTAACCCTAACAAGTAACCCAATAAAGTAACACTAACCCAAACAAGTAACCCCAGCAAGTAACCCTAACCCTAACAAATAACCCTCACAAGTAAGCCCAGCAAGTAACCCCAGAAAGTAACCTTAACCATGACAAGTAACCCTAACAAGTAACCCTAAAAAGTAACCCAAGAAAGTTAGATTAACCCTAACAAGTAACCCGAACAAGTAAACCCAGAAAGTAACCTCAACCCTGACAAGTAACCAGGAGTTGAGCCGTCTCGATGGCGGACGGCAACCTGGTTAACGGGACGAAGTGGGCCGACTTGGAGAATCGGTCCACAACAGTAAGGACGACCGTCTTGCCACGGGAGGGGGGGAGGCCTGTCACGAAGTCGACGGAGATGTGGGACCAGGGTCTAGACGGTACCGGTAGCGGCCGGAGGAGTCCTGCCGGGGGCTGATGGGAGGCTTTCCCACAGGCACAGGTCGGGCAGGCCTTCACGAAGAGGGTGATGTCCCTCCGGAACCCCGGCCACCAGAATCGTTGGGCAATGAGTTGGATCGTCCTGTTGACCCCCGGGTGACAGGCAATCCTGGAGGTGTGCCCCCAGACGAGCACCTCCGTGCGAAGAGTGGGGGGGACGAACAGGCGATCCTTCGGACAGCCCCTGGGGATGGGGGTAGTCCCCTGGGCTTGCTGGACTTTTCTCTCAACCTCCCACCTCAGGGCACCCACTATGCGCTGGGCCGGCAGAATGTTGGTGGTGGTGGTGGTCTCCTCCTTTTCTGCCGGCTCATGGATGCGGGATAGGGCATCGGGCTTGGTGTTCTGTGACCCTGGGCAGTAGGTGAGAGAAAAGTTAAAACGGGTGAGGAAGAGTGACCATCGGGCCTGACGGGAGTTCAGTCTCTTGGCCGACCGGATGGCCGCCAGGTTCTTATGGTCAGTGAAGACGGTGAAGGGGTGTTTCGCTCCCTCAAGCCAGTGTCTCCATTCCTGCAGGGCCAGGACGACCGCCAGCAGTTCCCGGTTGCCGACGTCGTAGTTGGCCTCAGCGGGGCTGAGCCGGCGGGAGAAGAAGGCGCATGGGCGTAGCTTCTGGTCGGTGGGAGAGCGCTGGGAAAGGACGGCCCCTACTCCGGACTCGGATGCGTCAACCTCGACCGTGAACGGGAGATCCGGGTCGGGATGACGCAGAACAGGGGGATTGGTGAAGGCTAGACGGAGGCGATTGAATGCCCCCTCAGCATCGGGCGTCCACCTGAAGGGAATCTTGGTGGACGTGAGGTTAGTGAGGGGGAGTGCCTTCTGACTATACCCGCGTATGAAGCGGCGGTAGAAGTTGGCAAACCCCAAAAATCGCTGAAGCTGTTTCCGCGTCTTTGGGATCGGCCATTCCACCACCGCTTTGGTTTTGGTAGGGTCGGCCCTGAGCTGCCCCCGCTCCACGATGAACCCTAGGAAGGACAGAGAGCGGACATGGAACTCACACTTCTCTGCCTTCACATAGAGCCGGTTTTGCAGGAGCCGCGCCAGGACCCGTCGGACGTGTTGCCGGTGCTCCTCTGCGGAACGAGAAAAAATGAGGATATCGTCAAGATAAACAAAAACAAAAACATTGAGGAAGTCCCTGAGCACATCATTGATCAAATTTTGGAAGACGGCGGGCGCGTTCGTGAGTCCGAACGGCATCACCAGATATTCAAAATGTCCTAACGGTGTCTTAAATGCAGTTTTCCATTCATCCCCCTCCCGGATGCGGACCAAGTGGTACGCGCTACGGAGGTCTAATTTGGAAAAAATGGTTGCTGATTGAAGGGGCGTGAAGGCTGAGTCCATGAGGGGGAGGGGGTATTTGTTACGGATGGTGATGTCGTTCAGACTCCGATAATCGACACACGGACGCAGAGTTCCGTCCTTCTTGTCAATGAAGAAGAACCCTGCGCCCAGCGGAGACCGAGACGGCCGAATGAGTCCCGCCGCGAGGGAGGAGTCTATGTAAGTGCTCAGGGCTTCCCGTTCCGGTTGTGAGATGTGGAAAAGTCTGGAGTCCGGTAATGGAGCCCCTGGCTGCAAGTCAATAGCACAGTCATACGGTCGGTGGGGCGGCAGGGATTGGGCGTTGTCCTTGCTGAACACCTCCCGCAGGTCGTGGTAGCAGTGTGGCACGCCCTTGAGGCAGATGGCCTCAGGCGGTCCACCGCGGGAGGCGTCTCGCCCTGCCGTAGCCGACCGTAGGCAGTTGGCGTAGCAGTAGGGGCTCCAGCCCTGAATGGTGGGACCCTCCCAGGATATCGACGGGTCGTGGGTATTGAGCCAGGGGAGACCCAATACCAACGGCGCATTCCGGGAGGGCATAACAAAAAATTGGCGGTGCTCGACGTGGTTCCCCGCGACCCGGAGTTTGAGCGGGGCCGTGAGGTGGGTGACTCGGGCTAACAGTCTGCCGTCCAGGTCGACGATCTCCTTAGGGGGGTGGAGATCGATCAGCTGGCAGCCCAACGAGTCCGCCAGCTGGGGGTCAATGATGCACCTGTCGGCCCCCGAGTCCACTTGGGCCCGCACGGTCTGGGAGCTGGACGGGCCGATTAATTCGCTGTCCAGCTCCAACCGCGTAACTGGTGTCGTGGATCTGACCTCCAGAGGTCGCTGTGGTCGCCGTCTAGTCGGGGATTTGCGTGGACCTGAGGTCTTCGCCTGGGGGCCTTGGGTGCGACGAGCCCCGGGGGTAGGGCGATCGTTTCCCCCCCCTATGATCATGGGTTCGGGGGATCCCTCCAGGCGCCGCACACGCTCGCTGCCGGGTGTGGGAGATCTGGACCGGCTGCGTGGCTGTCTGGGCCGTCGGCCGCGCTGCTCCCTCTGTCGCTCCCGAAGGCGGTGATCCAGGCCGATGACTATGGCGACCAGGTCGTCGAAGGTGGTGCCCGCGTCGCGGGTAGCCAACTCGTCCTTGAGGTCGGTGTTCAATCCGCGACGAAACACCCCCCTCAACGCTCGGTCGCCGTAGCCGCTGCCAGCGGCCCGGATGCGGAAGTCGACGGAGTATTCCGCGGCTGAACGGGCCCCTTGGACGCAGTCCAGTAGTCTCCCCTCCGCTTCGGACTCCGTCACCGGATGATGGAAAACCCGGCGTAACTCGGCGACGAAGTCCGGGTACGAGGTGCGCAGCTCCGGTCGGGATTCTCGGATGGCCAGCACCCACGTCTCGGCTTCTCCCGTGAGCAGGCTGGTGATGAAGGCTACCTTCGCCTCATCGCTAACGCAGGCGTATGGATGTTGCTCAAACACGAGCGTGCACTGCATTAAAAACTGAGCGCAGCGCCCGGTTTCGCCTGCGTAGCGGGAGGGAAGAGGAAATTGGGGAGCGTGCCTACTCACGGGCGGGGAAGACTTGGCCGTGAGAGCGGAAATGCGTGCCTCCGCCGCCTCGAAGCGTTGAGCCAGCCTGGTGGTAATTTGGCTGATTTCCGCGATGGCTCGGGCCAGCTGGCTCGAACGCTCCGCTTGCTCGGTGAGGGCGGCGAGATATCTGTCTTCGCCGGCGGGATCCATAGGTGGTCGGAGTATTATGTCACGTCACTCGAGGCTCGAGGGCTGGGCTCGAGTGACGAAAGGACAGCGGGGAGTGTGGATCCAAAATACACGGCGAGACAGATACTCTGATACAAAAGTCTTTACTGAGGCACGCATGAAAAAATAACAAACAGGGAAGAGTGGAGGAAGATAACTAAAAGACAGCAGACCTGGCAACGCGGAAGTGGAAAAGGCAATGTCCAAAAATACTCCGACAGAAGACGGTAGTGAGCGGCAGACAGATATAGGCAGAAGGCACAATCAGTGAATGACAATCAGCTGTGGGAACCCAGGTGAATGATGATTGGAGGGGCCGTCTCCCAAGAATGTCGGAGGAGGTGACAGGAGGGGCGGGGCGCGCCCCGGATGGCAACGAGATGTGACACAAGTATACCTAACCCTAACAAGTAACCCAATAAAGTAACACTAACCCTAACAAGTAACCCCAGCAAGTAACCCTAACCCTAACAAATAACCCTCACAAGTAACCCCAGCAAGTAACCCCAGAAAGTAACCTTAACCATGACAAGTAACCCTAACAAGTAACCCTAAAAAGTAACCCAAGAAAGTTAGCTTAACCCTAACAAGTAACCCGAACAAGTAAACCCAGAAAGTAACCTCAACCCTGACAAGTAACCCTAACCCTAACAAGTAACCCTAAAAGTAATCCCAGAAAGTAACCTTAACCCTAACAAGTAACTTTAACAAGTAATCCCAGAAAGTAATCCTAACAAGTATACCTAACCCTAACAAGCAACCCCATAAAGTAACACTAACCCTAACAAGTAACCCCAGCAAGTAACCCTAACCCTAACAAGTAACCCTCACAAGTAACCCAAGCAAGTAACCCCAGAAAGTAACCTTAACCATGACAAGTAACCCTAAAACGTAACCCAAGAAAGTTACCTTAACCCTAACAAGTAACCCGAACAAGTAAACCCAGAAAGTAACCTTAACCCTGACAAGTAACCCTAACCCTAACAAGTAACCCTAAAAGTAATCACAGAAAGTAACCTTAACCCTAACAAGTAACCCCAGAAAGTAACCCTCGCCCTAACAAGTAACCCTAACAAGTAACCTGAGAAAGTAACCTTAACCCTAACAAGTAACCCTAACAAGTAAACTCAGAAAGTAACCCTAACCCTAACAAGTAACCCTAACCCTAACAAGTAAACCTAGAACGTAACCTTAACCCTGACAAGTAACCCTAAACCTAACAAGTAACCCAAACAAGTAAACCCAGAAAGTAACCCTCACCCTAACAAGTAACCCTCACCCTAACAAGCAACCCTAACCCTAACAAGTAACCCTAGCCCTAACAAGTAACACCAGCAAGTAACCCTCACCCTAACAAGTAACCCTAACAAGTAACCTTAACAAGTAATCCCAGAAAGTAATCCTAACAAGTAACTCTAACCCTAACAAGTAACCCCAGAAAGTACCACTAACCCTAACAAGTAACCACAGCAAGTAACCCTAACCCTAACAAGTAACCCTAACAAGTAACACCAGCAAGTAACCCTCACCCTAACAAGTAACCCTAACAAGTAACCTTAACAAGTAATCCCAGAAAGTAATCCTAACAAGTAACTCTAACCCTAACAAGTAACACCAGAAAGTAACAGTAACACTAACAAGTAACCACAGAAAGAAACCCTAACCCTAACAAGTAAACCCAGAACGTAACCCTAGCCATAACAAGTAACCCTAACAAGTAACCCCAGCAAGTAACCTTAACCCTGACAAGTAACCGTAACCCTAACAAGTAACCCTAAAAGGTAACCCCAGAAAGTAACCCTATCCCTAACAAGTAACCCTAACAAGTAACCCCAGAAAGTAACCCTAGCCCTAACAAGTAACCCTAACAAGTAACCCCAGAAAGTAACCTTAACCCTAACAAGTAACCCTAACAAGTAAACCCAGAAAGTAACCCTAACCCTTACAAGTAACCCTAACCCAAACAAGTAAACCTAGAAAGTAACCTTAACCCTGACAAGTAACCCTAAGCCTAACAAGTAACCCAAACAAGTAACCCCAGCAAGTAACCTTAACCCTGACAAGTAACTCGAACCCTAACAAGTAACCCTCAAACTAACAAGTGACCCTAACCCTAAGAAATAATTCTAACAAGTAAACCCAGAAAGTAACCCTCACCCTAACAAGTAACCCTCACCCTAACAAGCAACCCTAACCCTGACAAGTAACCCTAGCCCTAACAAGTAACCCCAGCAAGTAACCCTCACCCTAACAAGTAACCCTAACAAGTAACCTTAACAAGTAATCCCAGAAAGTAACCTTAACCCAAACAAGTAACCCTAACAAGTAAACCCAGAACGTAACCCTAGCCATAACAAGTAACCCTAACAAGTAAACACAGAAAGTAACCTTAAACCTGACAAGTAACCCTAAGCCTAACAAAAAACCCTAACAAGTAAGCCCCAGCAAGTAAACTTAACCCTGACAAGTAACCCTAACCCTAACAAGTAACCCTAAAAGGTAAGCCCAGAAAGTAACCCTAACCCTAACAAGGAACCGCAGAAATTAACCTTAACCCCGAAAAGTAACCCTAACAAGTAACCCTATCCCTAACAAGTAAGCCTAAAAAGTAACCCCAGAAAGGAACCTTAACCCTAAAAAGTAACCCCAGAAAGTAACCCTAGCCCTAACAAGTAACCCTAACATCTAAACCCAGAAAGTAACCCTAGCCCTAACAAGTAACCCTAACAAGTAACCCCAGAAAGTAACCCTAGCCCTAACAAGTAACCCTAACAAGTAACCCCAGAAAGTAACCTTAACCCTAACAAGTAACCCTAACAAGTAACCCCAGAAAGTAACCTTAACCCTAACAAGTAACCCTAACAAGTAAACCCAGAAAGTAACCCTAACTCTAACAAGTAACCCTAACCCTAACAAGTAAACCTAGAGAGTAACCTTAACCCTGACAAGTAACCCTAAGCCTAACAAGTAACCCAAACAAGTAACCCCGGCAAGTAACCTTAACCCTGACAAGTAACCCTAACCCTAACAAGTAACCCTCAACCTAACAAGTGACCCTAACCCTAAGAAATAATTCTAACAAGTAAACCCAGAAAGTAACCCTCACCCTAACAAGTAACCCTCACCCTAACAAGCAACCCTAACCCTAACAAGTAACCCTAGCCCTAACAAGTAACCCCAGCAAGTAACCCTCACCCTAACAAGTAACCTTAACAAGTAATCCCAGGGAGTAATCCTAACATGTAACTCTAACCCTAACAAGTAACACCAGAAAGTAACAGTAACACTAACAAGTAACCACAGAAAGTAACCCTAATCCTAACAAGTAACCCGAACAAGTAACCCTAACAACTAACCCCAGCAAGTAACCCTAACCCTAACAAGTAACCCCAGAAAGTAACCTTAACCCTAACAAGTAACCCGGACAAGTAAACCCAGAAAGTAACCCTAACCATAACAAGTAACCCTAAGAAGTAACCCGAGAAAGTAACCTTAACCCTAACAAGTAACCCTAACAAGTAAACCCAGAAAGTAACCCTAACCCTAACAAGTAACCCTAACCCTAACAAGTAAACCTAGAAAGTAACCTTAACCCTGACAAGTT